>NC_090415.1:1893906-1931406 GCF_036365525.1 Heterodontus francisci
TAGTGTGTGTGTTTAGGGGGTGAGAGTGTGTGTGTGTTAGGGGGGTGAGAGTGTGTGTGTTTAGGGGGTGAGTGGTGTGTGTTTAGGGGGTGAGAGTGTGTGTGTTTAGGGGGTGAGAGTGTGTGTGTTTAGAGGGTGAGAGTGTGTGTGTTTGGGGGTGTGAGTGTGTGTGTTTGGGGGGGTGTGAGTGTGTGTGTTGAGGGTGTGAGTGTGTGTGTTTAGAGGGGTGAGAGTGTGTGTGTTTAGGGGTGAGAGTGTGTGTGTTTAGGGGGTGAGTGTGTGTGTGTTTGAGGGGGTGAGAGTGTGTGTGTTTAGGGGGTGAGAGTGTGTGTGTGTTAGTGGGGGGTGAGAGTGTGTGTGTTTAGGGGTGAGAGTGTGTTGTGTTTTAGGGGGTGAGAGTGTGTGTGTTTAGTGGGGTGAGAGGGTGTGTGTGTTTTAGAGGGTGAGAGGTGTGTGTTAGGGGTGAGAGTGTGTGTGGTTTAGGGGGTGAGTGTGTGTGTTTAGGTGGGGTGTAGTGTGTGTTTAGGGTGGTGAGAGTGTGTGTGTTTAGGGGGTGAGAGTGTGTGTGTTTAGAGTGGGGTGTGTGTGTGTGTGGGGTGAGAGTGTGTGTGTTTAGAGGGTGTGTGTTGTGGTTAGGTGTGTGTTGGGGGGAGAGTGTGTGTGTTTGGTGAGGGTGAGGAGTGTGTGGGTGTTGAGTGGGGTGGTTAGAGGGTGTGTTTGTGGGTTGTATTGGGGTGAGAGTTGGTGTGTTTAGAGGGTGTGTGTTAGGGGTGAGAGGTGTGGTGGTTTGAGGGTGAGTGTGTTTAGGGGGGGTGTGTGTGTAGGGGTGGTGTTTGTGTGGGTTTGAGAGTGTGTGTGTGTGTAGTGGTGTGTTGAGGTGAGTGTGTGTGGGTGGTGTGTGTGGTGGGTGTGGTTAGGGGTGTGTGTGTGTGGTTTGTGGTGTGTGTTGTGGTGAGAGTGTGTGTGTTTAGGGGGTGAGAGTGTGTGTGTTTAGGGGGTGAGAGGTGTGGTGTTTAGGGGTGTGTGTGTGTGTGTGTGGGTGAGAGTGTGTGTGTGGGGTGAGTGTGTGTGTTTAGGGGGTGTGAGTGTGTGTGTTAGGGGGTGAGTGTGTGTGTTTAGTGTGGGTTGAGGGGTGAGGGTGTGTGTGTGGTGTGTGGTGTGGTTTGTAGGGGTGAGAGTGTGTGTGTTTAGAGGGGGTTGAGTGTGTGTGGTTGGGTGTGAGTGTGTGTGTTTGTGTGTGGTGTTGAGGGTGTGTGTGTGTAGTGGGTGAGAGTGTGTGTGTTAGAGGGTGTGAGTGTGTGGTTTAGGGGGTGAGAGTGTGTGTGTTTAGAGGGTGAGGTGTGGTGTTAGGGGTGTGTGTGTTAGGGGTGAGAGTGTGTGTGTTAGTGGGGTGTTGAGTGGTGAGAGTGTGTGTGTTTAGAGGGTGAGAGGTGTGTGTTAGAGTGTGTGTGTAGAGGTGAGAGTGTGTGTGTTAGAGGGTGAGAGTGTGTGTGTTTAGAGGGGTGAGAGTGTGTGGTTTAGAGTGTGGTGGGTTTGAGGGTGAGAGTGTGTGTGTTTAGGGGTGAGAGTGTGTGTGGGTGAGGTGTGTGAGGGGAGTGTGTGTGTTTTGAGGGTGAGAGTGTGTGTGTTTAGAGGGTGAGAGTGTGTGTGTTTGAGGGGTGAGAGTGTGTGTGTTTAGGGGGTGTGTGTGTGTTAGTGGTGAGAGTGTGTGTGTTAGGGGGTGAGTGTGTGGGGTTAGGGTGTGTGTGTTAGGGGTGAGAGTGTGTGTGTTTAGAGGTGTGTGTGTTTAGAGGGTGAGAGTGTGTGTGTTTAGAGGGTGAGAGTGTGTGTTTAGAGGGTGTGAGTGGGTGTTGTTTAGGGGGTGAGAGTGTGTGTGTTTAGAGGGTGTGTGTGTTGTGGGGTGAGAGTGTGTGTGTTAGGGGAGTGTGTGTGTTAGGGTGAGAGTGTGTGTGTTTAGAGGGTGTGAGAGTGTGTGGTGTTTAGAGGGTGAGAGTGTGTGTGTTTAGAGGGTGAGAGTGTGTGTGTTAGGGGGTTAGGGGTGTGTGTTTGGGTGAGTGTGTGGGGTGAGAGTGTGTGTGTTTAGGGGGTGAGAGTGTGTGTGTTAGGGGTGAGAGTGTGTGTGTTTAGGGGTGTGAGAGTGTGTGTGTTTAGAGTGTGTGTGTTAGAGGTGAGAGTGTGTGTTTAGGGGTGAGAGTGTGTGTGTTTAGGGGGTGAGAGTGTGTGTGTTTAGGGGTGAGTGTGTGTGTTAGGGTTAGAGGGTGTGTGTGTGTGTTGGGGTGAGAGTGTGTGTGTTTTAGAGGGGTGAGAGTGTGTGTGTTTAGAGGGTGAGAGTGTGTGTGTTTAGAGGGGTGAGAGTGTGTGTGTTTAGAGGGTGAGTGTGTGTGTTTAGGGGTGAGAGTGTGTGTGTTTAGAGGGAGAGTGTGTGTGTTTAGAGGGTGAGAGTGTGTGTGTTTAGAGGGTGAGAGTGTGTGTGTTTAGAGGGTGAGAGTGTGTGTGTTTAGAGGGTGAGAGTGTGTGTGTTTAGGGGTGAGAGTGTGTGTGTTTAGAGGGTGAGTGTGTTTAGGGGGTGAGAGGGGTGAGTGTGTGTGTTTAGAGTGTGTGTGTTTAGGGGGTGAGAGTGTGTGTGTTTAGGGGTGAGAGTGTGTGGTGTTGAGGGTGTGTTGGGAGAGTGTGGTGTTTAGAGGGTGAGAGTGTGTGTGGTTTAGGGGGTGTGAGGGTGTGGGTTGAGTGTGTGTGTGGGGTGAGAGTGTGTGTGTTTAGGGGGTGAGAGTGTGTGTGTTTAGAGGGTGGGTGTAGGGTGGTGTGTGTTAGGGGTGAGTGTGTGTGTTTAGAGGGGAGAGTGTGTGTGTTTAGGGGGTGAGAGTGTGTGTGTTTAGAGGGTGAGAGTGTGTGTGTTTAGAGGGTGAGAGTGTGTGTGTTTAGAGGGTGAGAGTGTGTGTGTTTAGAGGGTGAGAGTGTGTGTGTTTAGAGGGTGAGAGTGTGTGTGTTAGAGGTGTGAGTGTGTGTGTTTAGGGGTGAGGTGTGTGTGTTTAGGGGGGAGAGGTGTGTTTAGGTGTGTTTAGAGGGTGAGAGTGTGTGTGTTTAGGGGTGAGTGTGTGTGTTTAGAGGGTGAGAGTGTGTGTGTTTAGAGGGGTGAGTGTGTGTGTTTAGAGGGTGAGTGTGTGTGTGTTTAGGGGGGAGTGTGTGTTTAGAGGGTGTGTGTGTGTGTGTTTAGGGGTGAGAGTGTGTGTGTTTAGAGGGTGAGAGTGTGTGTGTTTAGAGGGTGAGAGTGTGTGTGTTTAGAGGGTGTGAGTGTGTGTTTAGAGGGGTGAGTGTGTGTGTTTAGGGGTGAGAGTGTGTGTGTTTAGAGGGTGGAGTGTGTGTGTTTAGAGGGTGAGTGTGTGTGTTTAGGGGGTGAGAGTGTGTGTGTTTAGAGGGTGAGAGTGTGTGTTTAGAGGGTGAGAGTGTGTCGTGTTTAGAGGGTGAGAGTGTGTGTGTTTAGGGGGTGAGAGTGTGTGTGTTAGAGGGTGGAGTGTGTGTGTTTAGGGGGTGAGAGTGTGTGTGTTTAGAGTGTGTGTGTTTAGGGGGTGAGAGTGTGTGTCGGGAGTGCGGTGAGTCTGGGAGTTTGGATGTGAGTGTGTATCGGGAGTGCGGTGAGTCTGGGAGTTTGGATGTGAGAGTGTGTGTCGGGTGAGCGGTGAGTCTGGGAGTTTGGATGTGAGAGTGTGTATCGGGAGTGCGGTGAGTCTGGGAGTTTGGATGTGAGAGTGTGTGTCGGGTGTGCGGTGAGTCTGGGAGTTTGGATGTGAGAGTGTGTGGCGGGAGTGCGGTGAGTCTGGAGTTTGGATGTGAGAGTGTGTGTCGGGTGTGCGGTGAGTCTGGGAGTTTGGATGTGAGAGTGGGTGTCGGGTGTGCGGTGAGTCTGGGGGTTTGGATGTGAGAGTCTGTGTCGGGAGTGCGGTGAGTCTGGGGGTTTGGATGTGAGAGTGTGTGTCGGGAGTGCGGTTCGTCTGGGAGTTTGGATGTGAGAGTGAGTGTCGGGAGTGCGGTTAGTCTGGGAGTTTGGATGTGAGAGTGTTTGTCGGGAGTGCGGTGAGTCTGGGAGTTTGGATGTGAGAGTGTTTGTCGGGAGTGCGGTGAGTCTGGGAGTTTGGATGTGAGTGTCGGGAGTGCGGTGAGTCTGGGAGTTTGGATGTGAGCGTGAGTGTCGGGAGTGCGGTGAGTCTGGGAGTTTGGATGTGTGACGCCTTTAACATCCTCACACTAACTATTCCTCCTGTGTCTCTCCCTCTCACTCCCTCCCTCTCTCTCCCTCCCTCCGCCCCGTTTGACACCCTCAGAGACTCCGAAAGCCCTACATCTGCTCGGACCACTTCAAGCCTGGCGAGGTGGTGACTCCGGACACCCTCCCCTCGGTCTTCCCTCAGGCCGAATCCGGCCAGAGCCCGGTCGAGGGAGTTGGGAGGGGTCCCTGTCCCCCCTCCACCTCCCCCTCCCGCACATCCTCCTACACGCTGGGGGCCGGACCGGCGGGGCCCTCCGGCCCCTCTCGCGCGGTTGCGGACGAGCGCCGCGGTCGGGAGCAGGAGCCGGGCCCGCCCAGGCTTCCCGAGGGCAGCCGGGGCCGGATCGGGGACCTGGTGCTGGCCGCCGAGCTAATGGAGATGGTCAGCGAGACGGTCCAGCACGTGCAGAAGGAGGCCCGCTTCGAGCAGGCCTTCGGGCATGACCACGGCGCCTACGTGGTCCCGGACGACACGCCCACCCTCAAGAAGATGGTCAAGGAGATGAAGGACACCATCTACGCCCAGAACAGCCGCCTGGGCAGCCTCCAGAGGGAGCTAGCATCAACACTCGGCCAGTACAAGGAGCTGAAGGTGAGGGCGAGGGGTCTGCAACGGGGTAGGGAGGGTACTCAACCCCTCACTCTCTCTCTCTCCCCCCGTCTCTCTCTCTCTCCCCCCGTCTCTCTCTCTCTGCCCCCCCGTCTCTCTCTCTCTCCCCCCGTCTCTCTCTCTCTCCCCCCGTCTCTCTCTCTCTCACCCTCCGTCTCTCTCTCTCTCTCTCTCTCCCCCCCCCGTCTCTCTCTTCCCCCCCCCCCCGTCTCTCTCTTCCCCCCCCCCCCCGTCTCTCTCTTCCCCCCCCCCCGTCTCTCTCTCCCCCCCCCCGTCTCTCTCTCCCCCCCCCCGTCTCTCTCTCCCCCCCCCCGTCTCTCTCTCCCCCCCCCCCGTCTCTCTCTCTTCCCCCCCCGTCTCTCTCTCTTCCCCCCCCGTCTCTCTTTCCCCCCCCGTCTCTCTTCCCCCCCCCGTCTCTCTTTCCCCCCCCGTCTCTCTTTCCCCCCCCGTCTCTCTTTCCCCCCCCGTCTCTCTTTCCCCCCCCCCCCGTCTCTCTTTCCCCCCCCGTCTCTCTTTCCCCCCCCCGTCTCTCTTTCCCCCCCGTCTCTCTCTCCCCCCCCGTCTCTCTCTCTCTCTCTCCCCCCCCCCGTCTCTCTCTCTCTCTCTCTCTCCCCCCCCGTCTCTCTCTCTCTCTCTCTCTCTCTCTCCCCCCCCGTCTCTCTCTCTCCCCCCCCCCCCGTCTCTATCTCCCCCCCCCCGTCTCTCTCTCTCCCCCCCCCGTCTCTCTCTCTCTCTCCCCCCCCCCCCCGTCTCTCTCTCTCTCTCTCTCTCTCTCCCCCCCCGTCTCTCTCTTTCCCCCCCCGTCTCTCTCTCCCCCCCCCGTCTCTCTCTCCCCCCCCCCCCGTCTCTCTCTCCCCCCCCCGTCTCTCTCTCCCCCCCCCGTCTCTCTCTCCCCCCCCCCCCCGTCTCTCTCTCCCCACCCCGTCTCTCTCTCTTCCCCCCACCCCGTCTCTCTCTCTTCCCCCCCACTCCGTCTCTCTCTCTTCCCCCCCCCCCCGTCTCTCTCTCTTACCCCCCCCCCCGTCTCTCTCTCTTACCCCCCCCGTCTCTCTCTCTTACCCCCCCCCGTCTCTCTCTCTTACCCCCCCCCGTCTCTCTCTCTTACCCCCCCCGTCTCTCTCTCTTACCCCCCCCCCGTCTCTCTCTCTCCCCCCCCCCCCCCGTCTCTCTCTCTCTCTCCCCCGCCCCCCCCCCCCCCCCCGTCTCTCTCTCTCTCCCCGGTCTCTCTCTCTTCTCCCTACCTCCCCCCGGTCTCTCTCCTTCCCACCCTTCCTCCCGGTCTCTCTCTCTCCCCCTCCCTCCCAGTCTCTCTCTCTCTCCTTCCCTCCCGGTCTCTCTCTCTTCTCATTACCTCCCCCCGGTCTCTCTCTCTCCCTGTCTCTCTCTCTCTTCCTCCCACCCGGTCTCTCTCTCTCCCTCTCCCGGTCTCTCTGTCTCTCTCTCTCCCTCCCGGTCTCTCTCCCTCCCACCCGGTCTCTCTCTCTCTCCCTCTCCCGGTCTCTCTGTCTCTCTCTCTCCCTCCCGGTTTCTCTCCCTCCCACCCGGTCTCTCTCTCTCTCCCTCTCCCGGTCTCTCTGTCTCTCTCTCCCTCTCCCGGTCTCTCTCTCTCCCTCCCGGTCTCTCTCTCTCTCCCTCCCGGTCTCTCTCTCTCCCTGTCTCTCTCTCTCTTCCTCCCACCCGGTCTCTCTCTCTCCCTCTCCCGGTCTCTCTGTCTCTCTCTCTCCCTCCCGGTCTCTCTCTCTCCCTCCCGGTCTCTCTCGCTCTCTCTCCCTCCCTCCCTCCCTGTCTCTCTCTCTCTCTCTGCTTTCCGTGCCGGCCATCAAGCACCGATCCGTTCTCATCCCATTTTCCAGCACTTGGCCCGTAGCCTTGTACGCTATGTCATTTCAAGTGCTCATCTAGGTACGTCTTGAATGTTGTGAGGGTCCCTGCCTCCACCACCTCTACAGGCAGTGCGTTCCAGATTCCATCCACCCTCTGGGTGAAAAACCTTTCCTCAAATCCCCTCTAAACCTCCTGCCCCTTACCGTAAATATACATCCCCTGGTTATTGACACCTCCACTAAGGAAAAAGTTTCTTCCTATCTAACCTATCAATGCCCCTCATAATTTTGTACACCTCAATCAGGTCCCCCCTCAGCCTTCTCTGCTCTAAGAAAAACAACCCTAGCCTATCCAGTCTCTCTTCATAGCTGAAATGCTCCAGCCCAGGCAACATCCTGGTGAATCTCCTCTGCACCCTCTCCAGTGCAATCACACCCTTCCTATAGTGTGGTGCCCAGAACTGTACACAGTACTCCAGCTGTGGCCTAACAGCTCCATCATAACCTCCCTGCTCTTATATTTTATGCCTCGGCTAATAAAGGCAAGTATCCCATATGCCTTCCTAACCATGTTATCTACCTGTGCTGCTGCCTTCAGTGATCTATGGACAAGTACACCAAGGTCCCTCTGACCCTCTGTACTTCCTCGGGACTTACCATCCATTGTATATTCCCTTGCCTTGTTAGTCCTCCCAAAATGCATTACCTCACACTTTTCCATTTGCCACTGCTCTGCCCATCTTACCAGCCCAACTATATCTCCCTGAAATCTAAGGATTTCCTCCTCACTATTTACACCGCCAATTTTCGTGTCATCTGCGAACTGACTGATCATACCTCCTGTATTCACGTCTAAATCATTAATGTACACTACAAACAGCAAGGGTCCCAGCACCGATCCCTGCGGTACACCACTGGTCACAGGCTTCCAATCGCAGAAACAACCCTCGACCATCACCCTCTGCCTCCTGCCACTGAGCCAATTTTGCATCCAATTTGCCAAATTGCCCCGGATCCCATGGGCTCTTACCTTCTTAACCAATCTCCCATGTGGGACCTTATCAAAAGCCTTACTGAAGTCCATGTAGACTACATCAACTGCTTTACCCTCATCTACACATCTAGTCACCTCCTCGAAAAATTCAATTAAATTTGTTAGACACAATCTCCCCCTGACAAAGCCATGCTGACTATCCCTGATTAATCCCTGCCTCTCCAAGTGGAGATTAATCCTGTCCCTCAGAATTTAATTCCAATAGTTTCCCAACCACTGATGTTAGACTCACCGGCCTGTAGTTACCTGTTTTATCTCTGCTACCCTTCTTGAATAATGGTACCACATTCGCTGTCCTCTCTATATATACATACACCTCTTTCTCGCTGCCCCCCTGCTCTCTCTCTCTCCAGGAGCGTTATGAGACTGAACGCTGGAGCCTCTCCATGGAGTTGGGCACGAAGATCAGCGAGCTGCAAATGCAGAACGCCTCGCTGCGCTGTGAGCGGGAGGCCCTGGAACGCAAACTGGGCAAGCTGCAGGAGCAAGTTGGACTCGGCCTCCAGCACCGTGCTCTTCCTCAGCCAGCAGATGAAAGAGAAGGACAACAAGGTGAAGGAGGCCGCCTTCTCGGTGGCCAACATGAAGCCCGGCCGCAAGTGGGTGCGCTTCTACACCGGCTTCGACAGCTACGAGAAGTTCGAGGCCTTCCTGCACTTCGTGACGCAGGACAGCAAGCTGTGCTCGGGCAAGATCCGCGGCAACATCGCCCGGGGCCGGCTGGACGCCGGGCCCCACAGCACCCTCAGCCACGCCGACCAGCTCCTGCTGGTCATGTGCAGGCTCCGCCTGGGCCTCCTGCTGCAGGATCTGGCCTACCGTTTCAAAGTCTCCGAGACGACCGTGTCCAGGGTGTGGCTGAACTGGACGGAGGTGATCCAGGCCAGAATGATGCAGGTGAGCGACAGAAACAGTCCCTTCCCCACCACCCCCACCCAAACGAGGCTCAGCCAATTATGTCCCACCCCGTTCAGTTTTTCTATGTAAACAGTAACGGTGCAGTGGCAGAGTCGACCACCGACCCAACTGTCTCATGGGTGTCCCCCTATTCACTTTTTCTATGTAAACAGTAACTGCAGTGGCAGGATCACACGACCAAGCCCGACTGTCACGCATTTCCCGCCCCCCCCCACCCAGTTCAGCTTTTCTATGTAAACAGTAACAGTGCAGCAGCAGGTTGGACCACCGAGCAGACTGTCAGTTTTCCTATGTAAACAGTAATGGCGCAGTGGCAGGATCGCTCCACCGAGCCGACTGTCACACGGTTGCCCGCTATTCAGTTTTTCTATGTAAACAGTAACAGTGTAGTGGTAGGGTCGGGGCCGCCGAGCCAACTGTCACACGGTCGACAACACCGTTCTCCTCCACTGTCCTCCAGCCGGGTGGGACTGCTCTCACCCAGTCCCCTTCTTATTGATCCAATGGTAGTCAGAGAATCACTTGCATTGGCTCCTCTTCCTGCTCCTGCACCTCTGGTGCCCCCAAGGATCGATCCTCGGCCCCCCCCCCCTCCTATTTCTCATGCACGTGCTGCCCCTCGGCGCCATCGTCCCGAGTGCACGGTGTTAATTTTCACATGTACGCTGGCGACCCCCAGCTCTCACTCACCACTGCCTCTCCCCACCACTCAGCTGTCTCTTCACTATTGGAGTGTTTATCCGACATCCCGTACCGGATGCAATTAAATATTGGGAAGATCGAAGCCCGGTGCCTTGGGTTCCTGTCACAGACTCCGTTCCCTCGCTACCCGGCTCCGTCCCTCTCCCTGGCGAACGTTAAGAGGCTGACCCAGACTGTCCGCGGCCCTGGCGTGGCATTTGACCCCCGAGGTGAACTCCTGACCTCACATGGACCGCCTGTTTGCACCTCGTCTGACATTGCCCGCCCCTGCCCCTGGGCTGCTGAAACCCTCGTCCGTGCCCTTTCTTCCCCCTCCCCAGACTATTCCGACCCTCTCCCTCTGCCGGTCTGCCATCTCCCGCGCTCCATAAACTTCAGCTCATCCGTGACCCCTCGCCCACCCACCTCTCCCTATCTCTGTAACCTCCTCCAGTCCCGACAACCCTCTGCGATCTCTGCCCTCCTCCAATTCCGGCCTCCTGAGCATCCCCCACAATTCCCATTGCTCCGCCATTGGCAGCCGTGCCTTCAGCTGCCTTGGGGGGGGGGGGCCCCCGAGCTCTGGAATTCCCTCCCTAAACCTCTCATTTCACCACGCCCTGCCCCCCCCCCCCCCATTCAGTTTTTCTATGTAAACAGTAACGGTGCAGTGACGGGGTCCGGCCAGCAGGCGGCAGCAGCGAGCTGGATTTTTTTTCTAAATGACGCTGAAATGCTCTCCCTCCTTAACGCCGTTTCCCGTCTTCATTCCCTCCCTCAACCCCCGCCGCAGGTCCCGGTGATGTGCAGCCCCAAGTACATAGAGACCTTCCAGCCCAAGAGGACATTCGAACACTGGGGCGGCACCCTGACGCTGCTGGACTGCACCGACCTGTTCTTCGAGTCACAGGCCAAGGAAAGGACCCGGACGGACACGGCGCAGCCCTACCGCAACCACTACGTCCGCCGGGGCTACGCCCTGGTGGCCCCCAGCGGCTACATGACCTTCGCCTCGGGCCTGGCCTTCGGCCTGAAGGCCCGGGTGGGCGAGAGCGGGAGGCTGGAGGACCAGGAGGAGGTGGAGGAGGAGGACGAGGAGGAGCTGACGGAGGAGGGGCTGATGGAGGTGGGCGGGGAGGAGGCGCTGGCCGGCCTGAGGCTGCCGGACTTCTTCCAGGACGGGGAGCTGACGGACGAGCAGCAGTGCCTGGTCCGCCAGGTGCTGAGTGTCCGGAGCCACGTGGACAAAGTGCTGAACTTCCGCTTCCTGAAGACCATCTACCCCAGGACGATGGAGGCCCAGGTCGATCGAGCCTGGACAATCTGCTCCTACCTGGCCTGCATGCTTCACGAGCCAATGGGATTGAGGTAGGAGACAGAGCGAGCGAGAGGAGATACAAAAACAAAAGCGGAATTCGCTTCTCGACCGCCTCCCTCTCGCTCGCTCTCTCCCGCTTAATCGGGCAGCAGCCCGCCCAGACCTCGCCCTCAGTGGGATGCGCAGTTCCGACATCCCCACTCCCCTGAGTTAAATGTTTACCGTACTTGAGAGGTGATTATTCCCCCACCCTTTCAGGGGCCGCGAGAAACGTGATTTATTTCCAATTTTTTTTTTTAAGCCTTGATGTGGAGTTTGAAAAAGGTTTTTGGGGGCTGGGGCGGGGGGGGCGGTGGATGCAGTGCAATGGACCGGGAACTCTCCAGTCCCCCCAGTGGGAAGCAGAGCAAACATTGTAACCCCATTTCCACTGCCCATCTCTTCAATAAAGGAGTATTACATCTACTTTTTAATCTCCAGCCTCTTCATTCATCACTTGCTGGGTGTTTCACGCGGGATTAGAGAGTTGGGGCGGGGGGGGGATCAGCCAGGGTTCCTGCTCCTGATCACTGTCCAGTGACCCCTGGGTTCGAACAAAGAACAGTACAGCACAGGAACAGGCCATTAGGCCCTCCGAGCCTGCGCCGATCTTGATGCCTGCCAAAACTAACTCCTTCTGCACTTCCAGGGCCCATATCCCTCTATTCCCTTCCTATTCATATATTTGTCAAGATGTCTCTTAAACGTCGCTATCGTATCTGCTTCCACCACCTCCCCCTGGCAGCAAGTTCCAGGCACTCACCACCCTCTGTGTAAAGAACTTGCCTCGCACATCCCCTCTAAACTTTGCCCCTCGCACCTTAAACCTATGTCCCCTAGTAACTGACTCTTCCACCCTGGGAAAAAGCTTCTGACTATCCACTCTGTCCATGCCGCTCATAACTTTGTAAAACCTCTATCATGTCGCCCCTCCACCTCCGTCGTTCCACTGAAAACAATCAGAGTTTTTCCAACCTCTCCTCATAGCTAATGCCCTCCAGACCAGGCAACGTCCTGGTAAACCTCCTCTGTACCCTCTCCAAAGCCTCCATGTCCTTCTGGTAGTGTGGCGACCAGAATTGCACGCAATATTCTAAGTGTGGCCTAACTAAGGTTCTGTACAGCTGCAACATGACTTGCCAATTTTTATACTCTATGCCCCGACCGATGAAGGCAAGCATGCCGTATGCCTTCTTGACTACCTTATCCACCTGCGTTGCCACTTTCAGTGACCTGTGGATCTGCACACCCAGATCTCTCTGCCTGTCAATACTCCTAAGGGTTCTGCCATTTACTGTATACTTCCCACCTGCATTAGACCTTCCAAAATGCATTACCTCACATTTGTCCGGATTAAACTCCATCTGCCATTTCTCCGCCCAAGTCTCCAACCGATCTATATCCTGCTGTATCCTCTGACAATCCTCATCATTATCCGCAACTCCACCAACCTTTGTGTCGTCTGCAAACTTAATCAGACCTGCTACATTTTCCTCCAAATCATTTATATACACTACAAACAGCAAAGGTCCCAGCACTGATCCCTGCGGAACACCACTAGTCACATCCCTCCATTCAGAAAAACACCCATCCACTGCTACCCTCTGTCTTCTATGACTGAGCCAGTTCTGTATCCATCTTGCCAGTTCACCTCTGATCCCGTGTGACTTCACCTTTTGTACCAGTCTGCCATGAGGGACCTTGTCAAAGGCTTTACTGAAGACCATATAGATAACATCCACTGCCCTTCCTTCATCAATCATCTTCGTCACTTCCTCAAAAAGCTCAATCAAATTACTAAGACACGATCTCCCCTTCACAAAACCATGCTGTCTCTCGCTAATAAGTTCGTTTGTTTCCAAATGGGAGTAAATCCTGTCCCAAAGAATCCTCTCTAATAATTTCCCTACCACTGACGTAAGGCTCACCGGCCTATAATTTCCTGGATTATCCTTGCCACCCTTCTTGAACAAAGGAACAACATTGGCTATTCTCCAGTCCTCTGGGACCTCACCTGTAGCCAATGAGGATGCAAAGATTTCTGTCAAGGCCCCAGCAATTTCCTCCCTTGCCTCCCTCAGTATTCTGGGATAGATCCCATCAGGCCCTGGGGACTTATCTACCTTAATGCTTTGAAAAATGCCCAACACCTCCTCCTTTTTGATAATGAGATGACTGAGACTATCTGCACTCCCTTCCCTAGGCTCATCATCCACCAAGTCCTTCTCTTTGGAGAGGGGGAAATCAGCCAGGGTTCCTGATCACTGTCCCATCCACCAGACAGTGGTCAGCGTTCATGGGGAGTTGCAAAGACAATAGGAGAGGTGCTCGGTGGTTTAATATGACTTTATTGATACAGACATAGAAACTGCTCAATTCTTGTATGCACGGCTCGCTCTGCGACCTCGAGCTCGTTCAAACTTCCGACCCTTGGAGGAGATGTAGGGCCTGTGAGGAGAAAGGAGAGGAGATTGGAGACTGTTGCAGAAATGTGTGTGTGGGAGTAGGGAGAGAGAGGGGGAGAGCGCAGTGGGGAAGGGAGCAGCGAGGGGGGCGGGGAAGAGCAGGGAGAGGGAGGGAGGGGGGGGAAAGAGAGCAGCAAGAGAGCAAAGTACGTACTTGGTGTGGCTGTGTGGCGTCCCAGGAGCTGACCCAAAATGTCTGTAAACTTCCCGACCTTTGCGAGGTCCTGGAAAACAGGCGCAAAAAAATGGCATCAATTATATCGGATCGAACTCCATGCTGTCCCTGTCATGGGAGTGTTTGATGGGGGACAGTGTAAAGGGAGATTTACTCTGTATCTAACCCCCCGTACTGTACCTGTCCTGGGAGTGTTTGATGGGGGCAGTGCAGAGGGAGCTTTACTCTGTATCTAACCCCCCGTACTGTACCTGTCCTGGGAGTGTTTGATGGGGGCAGTGCAGAGGGAGCTTTACTCTGTATCTAACCCCCGTACTGTACCTGTCCTGGGAGTGTTTGATGGGGACAGTGTAGAGGGAGCTTTACTCTGTATCTAACCCCCCGTACTGTACCTGTCCTGGGAGTGTTTGATGGGGGACAGTGTAGAGGGAGCTTTACTCTGTATCTAACCCCCCGTACTGTACCTGTCCTGGGAGTGTTTGATGGGGGACAGTGTAGAGGGAGCTTTACTCTGTATCTAACCCCCCGTACTGTACCTGTCCTGGGAGTGTTTGATGGGGGCAGTGCAGAGGGAGCTTTACTCTGTATCTAACCCCCCGTACTGTACCTGTCCTGGGAGTGTTTGATGGGGGCAGTGCAGAGGGAGCTTTACTCTGTATCTAACCCCCGTACTGTACCTGTCCTGGGAGTGTTTGATGGGGGACAGTGTAGAGGGAGCTTTACTCTGTATCTAACCCCCCGTACTGTACCTGTCCTGGGAGTGTTTGATGGGGGACAGTGTAGAGGGAGCTTTACTCTGTATCTAACCCCCGTACTGTACCTGTCCTGGGAGTGTTTGATGGGGGACAGTGTAGAGGGAGCTTTACTCTGTATCTAACCCCCCGTACTGTACCTGTCCTGGGAGTGTTTGATGGGGGACAGTGTAAAGGGAGCTTTACTCTGTATCTAACCCCCCGTACTGTACCTGTCCTGGGAGTGTTTGATGATGGACAGTGTAGAGGGAGCTTTACTCTGTATCTAACCCCCCGTACTGTACCTGTCCTGGGAGTGTTTGATGGGGACAGTGTAGAGGGAGCTTTACTCTGTATCTAACCCCCCGTACTGTACCTGTCCTGGGGAGTGTTTGATGGGGACAGTGTAGAGGGAGCTTTACTCTGTATCTAACCCCCCGTACTGTACCTGTCCTGGGAGTGTTTGATGGGGACAGTGTCGAGGGAGCTTTACTCTGTATCTAACCCCCGTACTGTACCTGTCCTGGGAGTGTTTGATGGGGGACAGTGTAGAGGGAGCTTTACTCTGTATCTAACCCCCGTACTGTACCTGTCCTGGGAGTGTTTGATGGGGGACAGTGTAAAGGGAGCTTTACTCTGTATCTAACCCCCCCGTACTGTACCTGTCCTGGGAGTGTTTGATGGGGGACAGTGTAAAGGGAGCTTTACTCTGTATCTAACCCCCGCGTGCTGTCCCTGTCCTGGGAGTGTTTGATGGGGACAGTGTAGAGGGAGCTTTACTCTGTATCTAACCCCCCGTACTGTACCTGTCCTGGGGAGTGTTTGATGGGACAGTGTAGAGGGAGCTTTACTCTGTATCTAACCCCCGTGCTGTACCTGTCCTGGGAGTGTTTGATGGGGACAGTGCAGAGGGAGCTTTACTCTGTATCTAACCCCCCGTACTGTACCTGTCCTGGGAGTGTTTGATGGGGGACAGTGTAAAGGGAGCTTTACTCTGTATCTAACCCCCGTGCTGTACCTGTCCTGGGGAGTGTTTGATGGGGGACAGTGTAAAGGGAGCTTTACTCTGTATCTAACCCCCGTACTGTACCTGTCCTGGGGAGTGTTTGATGGGGGACAGTGTAGAGGGAGATTTACTCTGTATCTAACCCCCCGTACTGTACCTGTCCTGGGAGTGTTTGATGGGGGACAGTGTAAAGGGAGCTTTACTCTGTATCTAACCCCCGTGCTGTACCTGTCCTGGGAGTGTTTGATGGGGGACAGTGTAGAGGGAGATTTACTCTGTATCTAACCCCCGTACAGTACCTGTCCTGGGAGTGTTTGATGGGGGACAATGTAGAGGGAGCTTTACTCTGTATCTAACCCCCGCGTGCTGTCCCTGTCCTGGGAGTGTTTGATGGGGGACAGTGTAGAGGGAGCTTTACTCTGTATCTAACCCCCGCGTGCTGTCCCTGTCCTGGGAGTGTTTGATGGGGACAGTGTAGAGGGAGCTTTACTCTGTATCTAACCCCCGCGTGCTGTCCTGGGAGTGTTTGATGGGGGACAGTGTAGAGGGAGCTTTACTCTGTATCTAACCCCCGCGTGCTGTCCCTGTCCTGGGAGTGTTTGATGGGGGACAGTGTAGAGGGAGCTTTACTCTGTATCTAACCCCCGCGTGCTGTCCCTGTCCTGGGAGTGTTTGATGGGGACAGTGTAGAGGGAGCTTTACTCTGTATCTAACCCCCGCATGCTGTCCCTGTCCTGGGAGTGTTTGATGGGGGACAGTGTAGAGGGAGCTTTACTCTGTATCTAACCCCCCGTACTGTACCTGTCCTGGGGAGTGTTTGATGGGGGACAGTGTAGAGGGAGCTTTACTCTGTATCTAACCCCCCGTACTGTACCTGTCCTGGGGAGTGTTTGATGGGGGACAGTGTAGAGGGAGCTTTACTCTGTATCTAACCCCCCGTACTGTACCTGTCCTGGGAGTGTTTGATGGGGACAGTGTAGAGGGAGCTTTACTTACCTGAAAGCAGCACTGTACCATTACCCTTGGGAGCGGCCAGGGCTAGCTGGTCAAAGGTCATGATCTGGCCTCCGGCTTTCAGAATGCGATGTCGAGCGCCGTCGGTGACCCGTAGAGCACAAACCTGTGCAGAGACACAATCATTTCATTTATCCTCCATCTGACCACTATTCAAAGCATTCCATCACATCAAAGCCTGAGCCACAGGGAGAGGACGAACAGCTTCATCCCCGTCTTCGGTGGATTTCACGCCAATCGTGTCACTTGCTTCAAACGTTTCCACTCTTCCGTGGATTCCATAGGAAATAGGAGCAGGAGTAGGCCATTCGGCCCTTCGAGCCTGCTCCGCCATTCATTATGATCATGGCTGATCGTCCAAACTCAGTAACCTGTTCCCGCTTCCACCCCCACCCCCAATACCCTTTGATCCCTTTCTTTCACCCCCAAGAGCTATATCTAACTCCTTCTTGAAAACGTACAATGTTTTGGCCTCAACTGCTTTCTGTGGTAGTGAATTCCACAGGCTCACCACTCTCTGGGTGAAGTAATTTCTCCTCATCTCAGTCCTGAAAGGTTTACCCCGTATCCTTAGACTATAACCCCTGGTTCTGGACTCCCCCCCACCATCGGGAACATCCTTCCTGCATCTACCCTGTCAAGTCCTGTTAGAATTTTATAGGTTTCTGTGAGATCCCCCCCTCACTCTTCTGAACTCCAGCCAATATAATCCTAACTGACTCAATCTCTCCTCATACGTCAGTCCCGCCATCCCAGGAATCAGTCTGGTAAACCTTCGCTGCACTCCCTCTAGAGCAAGAACATCCTCAGATAAGGAGACCAAAAGTGCACACAATATTCCAGGTGTAACCTCACCAAGGCCCTGTATAATTGCAGCAAGACATCCCTGCTCCTGTACTCGAATCCTCTCGCTATGAAGACCAACATACCATTTGCCTTTTTTACCGCCTGTTGCACCCGCATGCTTACCTTCAGCGACTGGTGTACGAGAACACCCAGGTCTCGCTGCATATTCCCCTCTCTCAGTTTATAGACATTCAGATAATAATCTGCCTTCCTGTTTTTGCTACCAAAGTGGATAACCTCACATTTATCCACATTATACTGCATCTGCCGTGCATTAGCCCACTCACTCAACTTGTCCAAATCACCCTGAAGCCTCTCTGCATCCTCCTCACAACTCACCCTCCCACCCAGTTTTGTGTCATCTGCAAATTTGGAGATATTACATTTAGTTCCCTCATCTAAATCATTAATATATATTGTGAATAGCTGGGGTCCTAGCACCGATCCCTGCGGTACCCCACTAGTCACTACCTGCCATTCGGAAAAAGACCCGTTTATCCCTACTCTTTGTTTCCTGTCCGCCAACTAATTTTCTAGCGATCGCAATACACTACCCCCAATCCCATGTGCTTTAATTCTACACACTAATCTATGTGGGAGTTTGTCGAAAGCCTTCTGAAAGTCCAAATAAACCACATCCACTGGCTTCCCCTCATCAACTCTACTAGTTACATCCTCAAAGAATTCTAGATTTGTCAAGCATGATTTCCCTTTCGTAAATCCATGCTGACTCTGTCCGATTCTATCACTGTTCTCTAAGTGCACGGCTATAAAATCTTTGATAATGGATTCTAGAATTTTCCCCACTACTGACGTCAGGCTGACTGGTCTATAATTCCCTGTTTCCTCTCTACCTCCCTTTTTAAATAGTGGGGTTACATTAGCTACCCTCCAATCTGTAGGAACTGTTCCAGAGTCTATAGAATCTTGGAAGATGACCAGCAATGCATCCATTATTTCTCGGGCCACTTCCTTAAGTACTCTGGGATGTAGATTATCAGGTCCTGGGGATTTATCGGCCTTCAATCCCATCAATTTCCCCAACACCATTTCTCTACTAATACTGATTTCCTTCAGTTCCTCTCTCTCTCACTAAACCCTGTGTTCCCCAACATTTCTGGTATGATATTTGTGTCCTCCTTTGTGAAGACAGAACCAAAGTATGCATTTAGTTGGTCAGCCATTTCTTTGTTCCCTATAATAAATTCCCCTGTTTCTGACTGTAAGGGACCTACATTTGTCTTCACCAATCTTTTTCTCTTCACATACCTATAGAAACTTTTACAATCAGTTTTTATGTTCCCCGCAAGCTTGCTCTCGTACTCTATTTTCTCCTTCTTAATAAATCCTTTGGTCCTCCTTTGCTGAATTCTAAACTGTTCCCAATCCTCAGGTCTGTTGTTTTTTCTGGCGAATTTATATGCCTCTTCTTTGCATCTAATTCTACCTCGAATTTCTCTTGTAAGCCATGGTTTGGCTACCTTTCCCATTTTACTTTTGCACCAGACAGGGATAAACAATTGTTGCAGTTCATCCGTGCGCTCTTTAAATGTTTGCCATTGCCTATCCACCGTTAGCCCTTTCAGTAACGTTTCCCAATCCGTCATGGCCAACTCGCGTCTCATACCTTCATAGTTTCCTTTATAAAGATTCAGGACGCGAGTCTCAGAATCAACTACGTCACTCTCCATCTTGATGAAGAATTCTATCATATTATGGTCGCTCATCCCCAAGGGGTCTTTCACAACTAGAAACCCTCCGAGACTAAGCCTCAGTCAAAAATACTTCAACACCGTGTCTTCAGACAGGGATAACAATCATCACTGGCTTAGTCACTGGGAGCACGCCACTCACCCTGCTGCGCGATCTCCTGCGTCCCCACAAGGCCACCGTGCCACTTCCTCCCGACCAATACCACCGCGGGAAGGTAGCAAAGCATCACAGGGGGGCGGGGAGCCAGCGCAGATTCGCAGAGATGCTGCCCGGAATGAGTGGATGCAAAGGCAGACCCGGGAGCGACATTCTGCTCGGACCACGCAGCAGGTCGAGCGATACGACAAAAGGGGTCTCTCATAACCGCACCCCCCCCCCCTCCACCCCCGCAACTCTCACCTTAAGCTTGGGGATATCCCAGATACGAACGTCGTCTGTTATCGATCCCACCACCACCGCAGTCTTGCTCTCACGACCAGGCATCTTCATTTTGCGTATCTTGGGAGAGTGAATATAACAAGGTCATACGAGCCTAAATTTACACAGATCTTTTACACCCACCCAGGAGGGCAGACGGGGCAACTCGGTTTAACGTCTGCTTCCGAGAGACGGCACCTCCGACAGTGCAGCACTCCCTCAGTACTGACACCAGGGTGAGTGTCGGTCTGGATTATGGAGATCAAGTCCTAGAGTATATACATCTCCCTCCGACAGTGCAGCACTCCCTCAGTACTGACACCGGGGGGAGCGTCGGCCTGGACTGCAGAGCTCAGTGCTGGCAGGATCCCCCTCCGAGCCCCACCCTCCCCTCCGCGCGGAACTCACCAGACGAGCCAGCGACAAGGGCGGACGGTTGGCCCTGCTCATGAAGAGCCGTTTCAGCACCACTTTGTTGAAGGGGGCATTGGATCTGCGGGCGAGGAACCGGTACAACTGCGGAGGGGGGGGAAGAGAAAGAGACAAAGCGTCAACACGACGGGATCGTATTCCTGGCCCCCGACACACACAAACCACCCCCCACCGCCGGAAACGCTTTCCCGCCATCGGGACCGTACAATTAGCGAACGCCTCCATTGAATTTCCTCTTAGCCTTCACTTCTCGAGGGGCGGGGCGACTCCAGCCTCACCGGCTGCGTTACCCGAAGACCCTGCGCCCCCCCCCATCCTCTGGGTGTGGTGGTGGGGGGGCGGCGGCGGCGCCCCGGTTCTGTTCCGTCTTCCTCTCCGAACTTCGGCGGCGCCCTTCCTGAATTTTGCGGCGTTCCAGAATTTTGTTTTTTTGCGGGCTTCAACAACACCTTTAACAAAATTAACAGTCCCCTAATTTATTATTCATCCCCGGCAGGTGGGGGAAACCAACCCCCCCTCCCCCCTCCAAATGGCCAACAACCAGCCCTGTAAGATCACATGTTGTAACTTGCATGTGACCAGTTGCTGACTCCACTGAACCGCGGCCGGCGTTAGGACCCCGCGGAATCCCCCTGAGGAGAGGATGGGACGGGAAGATGGCCACGAAGGAGAAGGGGAGGGGGGAGGCTCCTCCATCGCGGCTCCAGCCGACTCGCTCACCTTGACCAGCAGCCGCAGGTAGATGTCCTGGCTCTTGGGCTCCTTCCTGCGCACTTTGCGATCCTTGTTGTGCCGGATGTCCACTCCCTGGCGCCGATGGCGACGGATGCAGAAGGAGGGGGGGGGAAAGATGGAAAGAGCGACAGGTCAATCAACGGCTGAAACAAAAATAACGGCCCCCCCCCAAACCGCCCACCCATATCGCGCCATCCGGCTCGCCGGAGCGTTTTCCCACCCGATGCCGGGGTTTTGGGACCGCTCCGGGGGCCAGAAAGGGTCGGATGGCGCCGATAGTACCGACCCCCCCAACCCGGCCGCCGCCACTCACCATTTTGGTCGGAGAAGAAGGGGCGTGGCCAGCGCCGCGCGGCGGCTTATGGGTAATCCCGCGGCGCCGCTCTCGCGAGGAGCTCCCCCACCCTCCGGCGGCCAAGGAGCACTGGAGGGTGGGCAAGAGGCGACCAGTTCTTTCTTTCGCTCCACTCCTCCTACAGCAGCCGCCAGAGGCCGCCACAGCGCACTGCAGCCAAAATCCTGCTGCCCCCCACAACAAGCTGTTGCAGAGAGGGGAGGGGGAATGTGAAATGTTAATTGATTTGGGCCCCTCAAGTCGAGTTGCCGCAGGGTCCAGCCCCCGGAACACCATTCGGGGCGCAGGAAATGGGCCACTCGGCCCCTCTGCCCCGGTCCAACCACACCCTCCTATTCAACTGCACCCAAGGGGGGGGTTGGCATCATTCCATCGACGCAAAACGACGGACACGCCGCAAACAATCACGGGTGCCAACACCGGGAGAACGTTCAACCCCGGGCCACACCAGGAGCTACGCGGGACGGTGCCAGCAAAGGCCCGGTCGAAGAGGGAGGTTTTCAGGAACGACTTAAAGGAGGGGGGGGCGGGAGAGAGAGAGGGAGGGAGGCAGCTGAAGACACCAATGGCGGAGCAATGGGATGCTCAAGAGGCCGGGATTGGAAGAGAGCAGAGATCTCGGAGGGCTGGAGGGGGTTATAGAGATAGGGAGGGGGAGGGGGGCAAGGGGCCATGGAGGGATTGACATAAGAATGTAAGCACATAAGAAATAGGAGCAGGAGTAGGCCCCTCGGCCCCTCGAGCCTGCCCTGCCATTCAATAAGATCGTGGCTGATCTGTCCCAGGTCTCAACTCCTCTTTCGTGCCAGCTCCTCATCGCCCTCACCTCCCCGATATTTCAAAAATCTGTCTACCTCCTCTTTAAATACTTTCACCACCCTCAGAGAGAAGAAATTCCTTTGCACCTCAGTTTTAAATGTTTGCCCCCTTATTCTGTAACTATGTCCCCTAGTTCGAGATCCCCCCACTGATGGAAACATCTTCTCAACGTCTACCCTGTCGAGCCCTCTCAGAATCTTCTACGTTTCGATAAGATCACCCCTTCATTCTTCCAAACTCTAATGAATAAAGGCCTAACCTGTTTAGCCGTTCTTGATTAGACAACCCCTTCATCCCAGGAATCAGCCTCGTGAACCTTCTCTGAACTGCCTCCAATGCTAGTATATCCTTCCTTAAACACGGGGACCAAAACTGTACGCAGTACTCCAGGTGTGGCCTCACCAACACCCCGTACAGTTGTAACAGGACTTCCCTATTTCTAAACTCGAACCCCCTAGCAATAAAGGCCAAAATTCCATTTGCCTTCCCAATTACTTGCTGCACCTGCATGCTAGCATTTTGTGTTTCATATACAGGAACACGCAGATCCCCCTGGACTGCAGTATTTTGTAGCCTTTCTCCATCTAAATAATAATCTGCCTTTTTATTCTTCCTACCAAAGTGAATGACCTCTCACTTTCCTACATTACACTCCATCTGCCAGGTTTTTGCCCACTCACTTAACCCATCTATATCCCTTTGCAGATTCCTTGTGTCCTCATCACAACATGCCCTCCCACCTATTTTTGTATCGTCCGCAAATTTGGATATATTACACTCTGCCCCCCCCTTCTCCAAGTCATCAATATAGATAGTAAATAGTTGAGGCCCCAGGACCGATCCTCGTGGAACTCCGCTACGTCTTTCCGACCCGAAAAAGACCCATTGATCCCGACTCTCTGCCTTCTGTGTGTTAGCCAATCCTCAATCCATGCCAACACATTACCCCCAGTACCCTGAGCTCTTATTTTGTGTAATAACCTTTTACGTGGCACCTTATCGAAAGCCCTCTGAAAATCTAAATACACTACATCTACCGGTTCCCCTTTATCCACTCTGCTTGTTATATCCTCAAAGAACTCTAACAAATTTGTCAAACATGATTTCCCTTTCACAAAACCGTGTTGACTCTGTTTGATTGCGTTAAGCTTTGCTAAATGTCCTGCTATTTCTTCCTAAATAACGGACTCTGGCATTTTTCCCAGCGACCGATGTTAGGCTGACTGGCCTATAGTTTCCTGCTTTTTGTCTCCCTCCCTTCTTGAACAGGGGCGTCACATTAGCGGTTTTAAACTTCCCTTCAATTGAACCCTCCCCCCCCCCCCCAACTAATTAAAGTCCGACCCACAACCCTAGTTATATGATTCGCCAGGACATTGGTCCCAGCATGATTCAAACAAAGCCCGTCCCAATGGAACAGCTCTCTCTTTCCCCGGTACTGGTGCCAGTGCCTCATGAATTGGAACCCATTTCTCCCACTCCAGTCTTTGAGCCATAGTCCCTCAGCAGAACCTCTTTCCTCGTCCTACCTATGTTGTATGTACCTATGTGGACCACGACAACTGGATCCTTCCCCTCCCACTCCAAGTTACTCTCCAGCCCAGAAGAGATGTCCTTAACCTTGGGACCAGGTAGGCAACACAGCCTTCGGGACTCCCTGTCTTCTCTGCAGAGAACATATCTACTCCCCAAGCTATGCTATCCTCTACATTTCTCTTTTCTCCCCCCTCATTCAAGTACCTGTCCAGATGCCTCTTAAATGTCGCTACTGTTCCTGCCTCCACCACCTCCTCAGGCAGCTCATTCCAGATACCCACTATTCTTTGTGTGAAAAATTTACCCCTTTGATCCCCTTTAAACCTTTTCCCTCTCACCTTAAATCTATGCCCTCTAGTTTTAGTCACCCCTACCATGGGACACAGACTCTGGCTATCTACCCTATCTATGCCTGTCATAATTTTATATACCTCTATCATGTCCCCTCTCAGCCTCCTTCGCTCCAGGGAAAACAGACCCAGCCTATCCAATCTCTCTTTATAACTCAAGCCCTCCAAACCAGGCAACATCCTTGTGAATCTTTTCTGCACACTCTCTAGCTTAATCACATCTTTCCTGTGGTGCGGCGACCAGAACTGCATACAGTACTCCAAATGCGGCCTAACCAACGTTATGTACAACTGTAACAGGACGTCCCAACTCTTGTACTCAATGCCTCGGCCGATGAAGGCAAGCATGCCATACGCCTTCTTCACCACCCTGTCTACCTGTGTTGCCACTTTCAGGGAACTATGTACTTGCACCCCAAGGTCTCTCTGCTCAACAACACTCCCCAGGGTCCTGCCATTCGCTGTATATGTCCTGCCCTGGTTTAACGTCCCAAAATGCATCACTTCACACTTGTCTGCATTAAATTCCATTTGCCAATCCCTTGCCCACTTTCCCAGTTGATCTATATCCTGTTGTAACCTTAGACAACCTTCTTCACTGTCCACTATACCACCAATTTTGGTATCATCTGCAAACTTACTAATCATGCCCCCTACATTCACATCCAAGTCATTAATATATCTGACCAACAACAGAGGGCCCAGCACCGATCCCTGCGGCACACCACTGGTCACCGGCCTCCAATCTGTAAAACAACCCTCCACTACCACCCTCTGCCTCCTATCACCAAGCCAATTTTGTATCCAATTGGCCAGCTCACCCTGGATCCCATGTGTTCGAACCTTCCGGACCAGCCTACCATGCAGGACCTTGTCAAAGGCCTTGCTAAAGTCCATGTAGACAATGTCCATCACCCTGCCCTCGTCAATCCTCTTGGTCACCTCCTCAAAAAACTCATAATTCGTGAGACATGATTTCCCACGCACAAAGCCATGCTGACTATCCCTAATCAGACCTTGCCTTTCCAAATGCATATAAATCCTGTCTCTCAGAATCCCTTCCAAGAACTTTCCCACCACTGATGTAAGGCTCACCGGCCTGTAGTTCCCTGGCTTATCCCTGCTGCCCTTCTTAAATAAAGGCACAACATTAGCTATCCTCCAGTCTTCCGGTACCTCACCCGTGCCTAACGATGATACAAAAATCTCTGCCAGAGCCCCAGCAATCTCCTCCCTTGCTTCCCATAGCATCCTAGGATACACCTGGTCAGGCCCTGGGAATTATCCACCTTAATGCGCTTCAAAACCTCCAACACCTCCTCCTTTGTAATGTTGATATGCTCCAGGATATCGCTGTTCCCTCCCTTGAACTCACTAGCTTCCATGACCTTCTCCACGGTAAATACAAGAAGTATTCATTTAAGACCTCGCCCATTTCCCGTGGCTCCACACATAGATTGCCACACTGATCCTTAAGGGGATCTACTCTCTCCCTAGCTACCCTTTTACTCTTAATATACTTATAGAATCTTTTAGGATTCTCCTTTATCTTATCTGCCAGGGAAATCTCATGGCCCCTTTTTGCCCTCCTAATTTCCTTCTTAAGTGTACTCCTACACCCCTTATACTCCTCGAGGGACTCGCTCGATCCCAGCTGCCTATATCTGACATATGCCTCCTTCTTTGTCCTGACCAGACCCTCAATATCCCATGTCAACCAAGGTTCCCTAAACTTGCCAGCATTGCCCTTCCATCTAACAGGAAGATGCCGGCCCTGAACTCTTCCTATCTCACTTTTAAAAGCCTCCCACTTGCCAGACGTCCCTTTACCTGTAAACAGCCTCTCCCATTCAACCTTTGAGAGTCCCTGTCTGATGCCATCGAAATTAGCCTTCCCTCAATTTTGGACTTCAACCTGAAGACCAGTCCTATCCTTTTCCATAACTATCTTGAAGCTAATAGAGTTATGCTCACTGGTCCCAAAGTGCTCCCCCACTGACACATCAACCACCTGCCCAGCCTCATTTCCTAAGAGGAGGTCGAGTGTAGCCCCTTCTGTAGTAGGGCCATCCACATACTGCTTCAGAAAACTATCCTGGACACACTTAACAAATTCTTCCCCATCTGATCCCTCAGCACTAAGGCAGTCCCAGTCAATATTAGGGAAGTTAAAATCACCTACTATTACAACCCTGTAATTCCTACACCGATCTGTGATTTCCCTACATATATGCTCCTCCACTTCCCTCTGACTATTGGGGGGCCTATAGTATAATCCCATCAAAGTCATCACCCCTTTCTTATTTCTACGTTCTACCCATATGGCCTCGCTGGACGTTGCACCCCGGGATATTCTCTCTAATTGTAGGGGCTGAAGGAGGTTAGAGAGATAGGGAGGGAGGGAGGCGAGGGGCCATGGAGGGATTTGAACAGGAGGATGAGAATTGTAGGGACTGGAGGAGGTTAGAGAGACAGGGAGGGAGGGAGGCGAGGGGCCATGGAGGGATTTGAACAGGAGGATGAGAATTGTAGGGACTGGAGGAGATAGGGAGGGAGGCGAGGGGCCATGGAGGGATTTGAACAGGAGGATGAGAATTGTAGGGACTGGAGGAGGTTAGAGAGATAGGGAGGGAGGCGAGGGGCCATGGAGGGATTTGAACAGGAGGATGAGAATTGTAGGGACTGGAGGAGGTTAGAGAGATAGGGAGGGAGGGAGGGAGGGAGGCGAGGGGCCATGGAGGGATTTGAACATAACTCCACCACATTCAATGGCATTGCCCTGATCAAAGATGGCCGGCGGCTTGCAATGACATGCGCTTCGGCACTCACGGCGCCTGCGCCGCCTTGACCAAAGATGGCGGCGGCAGGACCCACCCCAGCCCCCCAACCCACCACACTCCTCCGAAGCCCGGAGCCCAGTGGTGCCCGCCTCAAAGATGGCGGCGGAGGTCGGGCGCCCGTCTCAAAGATGGCGGCCGATCGCCCTTGGCAACCGGGTCAGGGGGCGAACTCCAACCCCACCGCCGGCCTCCAAATCCCCCAACCATTTTAAATAAAAATAAAAAAAAGGAACCGGGCCGCTTGACTGGCGACGGGACGGGGAGCTGGTATCTGGCGTCCCGGTGGAAAAATAATGAGGGGAAAGGAGGTCAGTGGGCACTGCCCCGCCCCCCTCTGCGCTCCCATTGGCCGGCGGCGTGAGCCGGAAGCGGCGCTGATTGGCTGGCGCGGCTGTCTATCAGAGCCGGCCCGCCACTTCCGCCTTTGGAGAGCAAAGGTGGCCAATGTCGCGTTGGGTTGAGGAGGCTGGAAGTCAGTGATTGCCCCCCCCTCCTAGTTGGCTCTCAAATGCCCCTCTAAGGCCCCAGGGCTGCTCTGAGGGTGGAGGGTGACTTTGCAACTGGAGGCACCTGCCCGGTGTTGGGCTCCGGGCGCCCAGGGCTGACTGCGGGGCGCTCGGATGCGCCCTTGAGGGGCGCCTGACCTTTGACCCGCGCCAAGGCGGACGCCAAGCCCGGGTCCGGGACCGGCGCCGCCGCGCCCGCCCGATCGGCGGCAGGGCCGATGGAGCCTCCCTCGGAGGTCCTGCTGCACGGGGAGTTCGGGGCGGCCGGCGGATCGCGGGGCGCCCGCTTCGCCCTGACCCTGACCCGCCGCGACCTGCACGTCCAGCGGCTGGTGCCGCGGCCGGAGCAGGACCGCCGGCTGGTGCTGCCCCTCTGCCACGTGCTGGAGTGCCGGGCGGTCAGGGGCGGCCAGAGGGGGAGGCGGGGGGAGGACGGCGAGGAGGCGGCGGCGGAGGAGGAGGAGGGGGGAAGCGAGGCGGCCCACTTCGCCATCTACTGCTACCCGCCCAAGAAGCGGCTGGTGGGCGCGGCCCGGGGGCGGCAGCGGCTGGTCAAGGTCTTCCAGGTGGACGGCGGGGAGCGGCGGGCCGACAACCTGGCCGAGGCGGAGAGGTGGACGACGGCCGTCAAGTGCCTGCTGCTGGGCGTCCAGCTGCCCACAGAGGCAGGTCAGAGGACCCTGTCGGGGGAGGATCGGCGGGTACTGGGGGGAAGGAGACGGGAGCCTCTCGGTCACTGTGGGTGAGGGTCGGTGCGTACTGAGGGAGACGGGAGCCTCTCGGTCACTGTCGGTGAGGGTTCCTGTGTACTGAGGGAGACGGGAGCCTCTCAGTCCCTGTAGGTGAGGGTCAGTGTGTACTGAGGGAGACGGGAACCTCTCGGTCACTGTGGGTGAGGGTCAGTGCGTACTGAGGGAGACGGGAGCCTCTCGGTCACTGTGGGTGAGGGTCGGTGCGTACTGAGGGAGATGGGAGCCTCTCGGTCACTGTGGGTGAGGGTTCCTGTGTACTGAGGGAGACGGGAGCCTCTCGGTCCCTGTGGGTGAGGGTCAGTGTGTACTGAGGGAGACGGGAGCCTCTCGGTCCCTGTGGGTGAGGGTCAGTGTGTACTGAGGGAGACGGGAGCCTCTCAGTCCCTGTGGGTGAGGGTCAGTGTGTACTGAGGGAGACGGGAGCCTCTCGGTCCTTGTGGGTGAGGGTCAGTGTGTACTGAGGGAGACGGGAGCCTCTCGGTCCCTGTGGGTGAGGGTCAGTGTGTACTGAGGGAGACGGGAGCCTCTCGGTCCCTGTGGGTGAGGGTCAGTGTGTACTGAGGGAGACGGGAGCCTCTCGGTCCCTGTGGGTGAGGGTCAGTGTGTACAGAGGGAGACGGGAGCCTCTCGGTCCCTGTGGGTGAGGGTCAGTGTGTACTGAGGGAGACGGGAGCCTCTCGGTCCCTGTGGGTGAGGGTCAGTGTGTACTGAGGGAGACGGGAGCCTCTCGGTCCCTGTGGGTGAGGGTCAGTGTGTACAGAGGGAGACGGGAGCCTCTCGGTCCCTGTGGGTGAGGGTTCCTGTGTACTGAGGGAGACGGGAGCCTCTCGGTCCCTGTGGGTGAGGGTCAGTGTGTACTGAGGGAGACGGGAACCTCTCGGTCACTGTGGGTGAGGGTCAGTGTGTACTGAGGGAGACGGGAGCCTCTCGGTCCCTGTGGGTGAGGGTCAGTGTGTACTGAGGGAGACGGGAGCCTCTCGGTCCCTGTGGGTGAGGGTCAGTGTGTACTGAGGGAGACGGGAGCCTCTCGGTCCCTGTGGGTGAGGGTCGGTGTGTACTGAGGGAGACGGGAGCCTCTCGGTCCCTGTGGGTGAGGGTCAGTGTGTACTGAGGGAGACGGGAACCTCTCGGTCACTGTGGGTGAGGGTCAGTGTGTACTGAGGGAGACGGGAGCCTCTCGGTCCCTGTGGGTGAGGGTCAGTGTGTACTGAGAGAGACGGGAGCCTCTCGGTCCCTGTGGGTGAGGGTCAGTGTGTACTGAGAGAGACGGGAGCCTCTCGGTCCCTGTGGGTGAGGGTCAGTGTGTACTGAGGGAGACGGGAGCCTCTCGGTCCCTGTGGGTGAGGGTCGGTGTGTACTGAGGGAGACGGGAGCCTCTCGGTCCCTGTGGGTGAGGGTCAGTGCGTACTGAGGGAGACGGGAGCCTCTCGGTCCCTGTGGGTGAGGGTCGGTGTGTACTGAGGGAGACAGGAGCCTCTCAGTCCCTGTGGATGAGGGTCAGTGTGTACTGAGGGAGACGGGAGCCTCTCGGTCCCTGTGGGTGAGGGTCACTGCGGGTACTGAGGGAGACGGGAGCCTCTCGGTCCCTGTGGGTGAGGGTCGGTGCAGGTACTGAGGGAGACGGGAGCCTCTCGGTCCCTGTGGGTGAGGGTCAGTGTGTACTGAGGGAGACGGGAGCCTCTCGGTCACTGTGGGTGAGGGTCAGTGTGTACTGAGGGAGACGGGAGCCTCTCAGTCCCTGTGGGTGAGGGTCAGTGCGTACTGAGGGAGACGGGAGCCTCTCGGTCCCTGTGGGTGAGGGTCGGTGCGTACTGAGGGAGACGGGAGCCTCTCGGTCACTGTGGGTGAGGGTCAGTGTGTACTGAGGGAGACGGGAGCCTCTCAGTCCCTGTGGATGAGGGTCAGTGTGTACTGAGGGAGACGGGAGCCTCTCAGTCCCTGTGGGTGAGGGTCACTGCGGGTACTGAGGGAGACGGGAGCCTCTCAGTCCCTGTGGGTGAGGGTCGGTGCAGGTACTGAGGGAGACGGGAGCCTCTCGGTCCCTGTGGGTGAGGGTCTGTGCGGGTACTGAGGGAGACTGGAGACTCTCGGTCCTTGTGGGTGAGGGTCAGTGTGTACTGAGGGAGACGGGAGCCTCTCGGTCGCTGTGGGTGAGGGTCAGTGTGTACTGAGGGAGATGGGAGCCTCTCGGTCCCTGTGGGTGAGGGACAGTGTGTACTGAGGGAGACGGGAGCCTCTCAGTCCCTGTGGGTGAGGGTCGGTGTGTACTGAGGGAGATGGGAGCCTCTCGGTCCCTGTGGGTGAGGGACAGTGTGTACTGAGGGAGACGGGAGCCTCTCAGTCCCTGTGGGTGAGGGTCGGTGCGGGTACTGAGGGAGACGGGATCCTCTCGGTCCCTGTGGGTGAGGGTCAGTGCGGGTACTGAGGGAGACGGGAGCCTCTCGGTCCCTGTGGGTGAGGGTCGGTGCGGATACTGAGGGAGATGGGATCCTCTCGGTCCCTGTGGGTGAGGGTCAGTGTGTACTGAGGGAGACGGGAGCCTCTCGGTCCCTGTGGGTGAGGGTCGGTGCGGATACTGAGGGAGACGGGAGCCTCTCGGTCCCTGTGGGTGAGGGTCGGTGCGGGTACTGAGGGAGTCATTCCTGCAGCGAAGGGGGTCAGTGCCCTCCTCTTCTGTCTGGTAGTACCATTTCACATTGGGGCCTTCAATTTGGTGGAAGCCTGGATGTGGATTTTAAAAGAGCCTCTCTCTCTCTCTCTCTCTTTGCAGAAATCACCCCCAGCCTTCTGCCGAAGCCTCGTCGGCTGCTCCTCCTCGTGAACCCTCACAGTGGCCGATCGCTGGCCATGAACTATTGCCAAAACCACATCCTCCCGATGATACTGGAAGCCAACATTAGTTACAACCTGATTTGCACAGGTAACCCTTGTCGTCCGACCCCAGCCGGAGTATTGCATCCAATTCTGGGCACCGCACGCGTTAAAAAGGAACTCAAGGTCTTGGAGAAGGTGCAGAGGAGATTGAGCAGTGTTGGGAAGAGTGGATGTCTTTGACGGAGCAAGGACTGAATCCACTTGGTTCGAGATAGAGGAGCAAATCAGGGAAATCACAGAGATGTGCAAGAACTATCGAGTGGTGATATCGGGGGACTTTAATTCCCCTCATGTCGATTGGGGGAATGTTAGAGTGAAGAGTAAAGAGGGGGAGGAGTTTCTGAAATGTGTTCAGGAGACCTTCCTCGATCAGTATGTTCTTGACTCACCTGGAAAAGAGGCATTGCTGGAATTGGTGCTGGGGAATGAGGTGGGCCAGGTGGACCTGTGGGGGTGCATTTGGGGAAGAGCGATCACAACGTTCAGACTCCGAATGCAGAAAAGCAAGGAACAAAATAAGGCCGAACGTCGAGATTGGAAGAGGGCTAATTTCAAGGTGATGAGAAGGGATCTAGCCGGGGTAGAATGGAATCAAAGAGTGGCAGGAAGAGGTGTATCGGAATGATGGGTTATCTTTCAGGAAGAGATGCTTCAGGTACAGACGGGGAACATTCCAACAAGGGTGAAAGGTCGGGGAAGCAAGAAATGGGCTCCCAGGTTGACGAGGGAGAGAGAGAGATGATGATAAAACAGGGTCTGGAATGTGGTGAGTGTGTGTATATATATATATATATATATATATATATATCTCAGTGCCTGGTCTTTGTGAAAGGCAGATCCTGCTTGACTAATCTAATTGAATTTTTTGATGCAGTAACAGAGAAGGTTGATGAAGGGAATGTGGTGGATGTTGTCTATATGGATTTTAAGAAAGTGTTTGTTGTAAAACTGGGTGGGAGGGTGAGTTGTGAGGAGGGTGCAGAGAGGCTTCAGGGTGATTTGGACAAGTTGAGTGAGTGGGCTAATGCACGGCAGATGCAGTATAATGTGGATAAATGTGAGGTTATCCACTTTGGTAGCAAAAACAGGAAGGCAGATTATTATCTGAACGGCTATAAACTGAGCGAGGGGAATATGCAGCGAGACCTGGGTGTTCTCGTACACCAGTCGCTGAAGGTAAGCATGCAGGTGCAACAGGTGGTAAAAAAGGCAAATGGTATGTTGGCCTTCATAGCGAGAGGATTCGAGTACAGGAGCAGGGATGTCTTGCTGCAATTATACAGGGCCTTGGTGAGGCCACACCTAGAATATCGTGTGCAGTTTTGGTCTCCTTATCTGAGGGAGGATGTTCTTGCTATAGAGGGAGTGCAGCGAAGGTTTACCAGACTGATTCCTGGGATGGCAGGACTGACGTATGAGGAGAGATTGAGTCGGTTAGGATTATATTGGCTGGAGTTCAGAAGAGTGAGGGGGGAATCTCAGAGAAACCTATAAAATTCTAACAGGACTTGACAGGGTAGATGCAGGAAGGATGTTCCCGATGGTGGGGGAGTCCAGAACCAGGGGTTATAGTCTAAGGATACGGGGTAAACCTTTCAGGACTGAGATGAGGAGAAATTACTTCACCCAGAGAGTGGTGAGTCTGTGGAATTCACTACCACAGAAAGCAGTTGAGGCCAAAACATTGTATGTTTGCAAGAAGGAGTTAGATATAGTTCTTGGGGGTGAAAGGGATCAAAGGATATGGGGGGGGGGTGGTGAAAGCGGGAACAGGTTACTGAGTTGGATGATCAGCCATGATCGTAATGAATGGCGGACCAGGCTCGAAGGGCCGAATGGCCTACTCCTGCTCCTATTTCCTATGTTTCTAAAAGGGTGGTTAAGAAAACTGAGGCTCGTGGACTAGGAGGGCCAGTGTCCAATTGGATAAAAAAGTTAGCTTAAAGACAGAAAACGGAGTCGTAGTAAATGGTTGTTTTTCAGACTGGGGGATGGTAGACAGTGATGTTCCCCAAGGGTCAGTGCTGGGACCACTGTTTTTTCTTGCTGTATATAAATGACCTGGATCTCGGAATACAGAGCAGAATCTCAAAACTTGCTGACGACACCAAACACGGAGGTGCAATAAACAGTGAGGACGATATGAACCACCTGCAACAGGACAGTGATAGGCCAGCAGAATGGGCAGAGAGGTGGTAGATGGAATTTAAGACTGACAAGTGTGAGGTGGCGCATCGACATCTACCTCCGACAGTGCAGCACATTTTAGGAAGGGTGTCGAGGATCTGGGAGAGGGTGCGGAGGGGGATTGAGCAGAATGATCCCAGGGATGAGGGACTTCAGTTAATGTGGAGAGACTGGGAGAAGCTGGGATTGTTCTCCTGAGAACAGAGAAGGTTAAGAGGGAGATTTAATCGAGACGTTCACAATCAGGAAGGGTTTGGATGGAGTAAATGAGGAGAGACTGTTTCCCAGTGGTGGGAGGGTGGTGAACCGGAGGGACACAGATCGAGGGTGATTGGTGAGAGAACCGGAGGGAGGGAGATGAGGAAACATTATTTGAGGCAGTGAGTTGTTGTGATCTGGGACTCGCTGCCTGAAAGGACGGTGGAAGCAGATTCAATAGTGACTCTCAAAAGGGGAATCTGGTAAATACTGAGAGGGAAAGAATTTACAGAGAGACGGGGAAAGTGCAGGGAAGGGGAGTGGGATTAATGGGATAGCGCGTTCACAGGGCTGGCATGGACGCGATGGGTCAAATGGACTCCTCGTGTAGCTATATCAGCGATGGCTGTTACCATGTGTGCCTCTGGGAACAGACGCCATTCATCATCTTCTCTCCATTCCCTCTCTCGCATGCACAGAATATCAGAATCACGCACGGAAGCTCGTCCATGACATCAGACTTGACGAGTGGGACGGAATTGTCATTGTGTCTGGAGATGGCCTCCTCTATGAGGTAGGAACGGAACTGTCTGTCGGGATTCCCTCTACACTGTCCCCCATCAAACACTCCCAGGACAGGTACAGCACAGGGTTTGCTGCTGCCTAATTGGAGCAGCTGAGTGCTGGTTGCAGCAACGAAGTTCAGCTGACAATGTTTTCCTCTATCAAACACTCCCAGGACAGGTACAGCACGGGGGGTTAGATACAGAGTAAAGCTCCCTCTACACTGTTCCCCAACAAACACTCCCCAGGACAGGTACAGTACGGGGGGTTAGATACAGAGTAAAGCTCCCTCTACACTGTCCCCATCAAACACTCCCAGGACAGGTACAGCACAGGGTTTGCTGCTGCCTAATTGGAGCTGCTGAGTGCTGGTTGCAGCAACGAAGTTCAGCTGACAATGTTTTCCTCCATCAAACACTCCCAGGACAGGTACAGCACGGGGGGTTAGATACAGAGTAAAACTCCCTCTACACCGTCCCCCATCAAACACTCCCCAGGACAAGTACAGTACGGGGGGTTAGATACAGAGTAAAGCTCCCTCAAAGAAAAATAAAACGGGGTTAGGTGATGAAAATCCCTCATGTATTTCCTGTTCTCTCCGTTGCAGGTTATCAATGGGTTAATGGAGCGGCCGGATTGGGAAAAGGCAATTCAGATGCCGGTTGGAATCCTTCCTGCAGGATCTGGGAATGCACTGGCAGCTGCAGTCAATCACTATGCTGGGTAAGACAAGCTGTCAAACTGGGAATCTGAAACTAAGAGCCCATTCAGACAGAGAGATTCAAACACACACACGCGCTCGTTCTCACACACGCACGTTCACACACATGCGCACACACGCACGCAGAGACACACTCTCTCTCACTCTCACACACATACACTCACACGCGTACACTCACACGCGTACACTCACACGCGTACACTCACACGCGTACACTCACACGCGTACACTCACACGCGTACACTCACACGCGTACACTCACACGCGTACACTCACACGTACACTCACACACGTACACTCACACACGTACACTCACACACGTACACTCACACGTACACTCACACACATACACTCACACGCGTACACTCACGCGTACACTCACACACGTACACTCACACGCGTACACTCACACGCGTACACTCACACGCGTACACTCACACGCGTACACTCACGCGTACACTCACACGCGTACACTCACACGCGTACACTCACACGCGTACACTCACACGCGTACACTCACACGCGTACACTCACGCGTACACTCACGCGTACACTCACACGTACACTCACACACGTACACTCACACGCGTACACTCACACACGTACACTCACGCGTACACTCACACGCGTACACTCACACGCGTACACTCACACGCGTACACTCACACGCGTACACTCACACGCGTACACTCACACGCGTACACTCACACGCGTACACTCACACGCGTACACTCACACGCGTACACTCACACGTACACTCACACGTACACTCACACACGTACGCTCACGCGTACCCTCACGCGCGTACCCTCACGCGCGTACCCTCACGCGCGTACCCTCACGCGCGTACACTCACGCGCGTACACTCACGCGCGTACACTCACGCGCGTACACTCACGCGCGTACACTCACGCGCGTACACTCACGCGCGTACACTCACACACGTACGCAAACAGACACTCGCTCTCACTTTCAGACACATACACACACGTGCTCGTTCACGCTCGCTCACTCCCATGCACACACACACTCTGCCTCTATATCACTAACACACACACTCTTTCTCCAGATCACTAACATACACTCTCTCCATGTCACGAACACTCTCTCTATAAATATATCACTGACACTCTCTCTCTCTCTCTATATCATCACTGACACTCTCTCTCTCTCTATATATCATCACTGACACTCTCTCTCTCTATATATATAATCACTGACACTCTCTCTCTCTAGATCATCACTGACACTCACTCTCTCTCTATATATAATCACTGACACTCTCTCTCTCTATATCATCACTGACACTCTCTCTCTCTCAAAATATCATCACTGACACTCTCTCTCTCTATATATAATCACTGACACTCTCTCTATATCATCACTGACACTCTCTCTCTCTCGATATATAATCACTGACACTCTCTCTCTCTATATCATCACTGACACTCTCTCTCTCTCTATATATAATCACTGACACTCTCTCTCTATATATCATCACTGACACTCTCTCTCTCTATATCATCACTGACACTCTCTCTCTCTCTCTCTATATCATCACTGACACTCTCTCTCTCTAAATATAATCACTGACACTCTCTCTCTCTATATCATCACTGACACTCTCTCTCTCTCTATATATCATCACTGACACTCTCTCTCTCTATATATATCATCACTGACACTCTCTCTCTCTATATATCATCACTGACACTCTCTCTCTCTATATATATCATCACTGACACTCTCTCTCTATATATCATCACTGACACTCTCTCTCTCTCTATATATATCATCACTGACACTCTCTCTCTCTATATCATCACTGACACTCTCTCTCTCTCTATATATCATCACTGACACTCTCTCTATATATATCATCACTGACACTCTCTCTCTCTATATATATCATCACTGACACTCTCTCTCTATATATATCATCACTGACACTCTCTCTCTCTATATCATCACTGACACTCTCTCTCTCTCTCTATATCATCACTGACACTCTCTCTCTCTATATAATCACTGACACTCTCTCTCTCTATATATATCATCACTGACACTCTCTCTCTCTATATCATCACTGACACTCTCTCTCTCTCTCTATATCATCACTGACACTCTCTCTCTCTATATCATCACTGACACTCTCTCTCTCTATATCATCACTGACACTCTGTCTCTCTATATCATCACTGACACTCTCTCTCTCTATATATATCATCACTGACACTCTCTCTCTCTATATATATCATCACTGACACTCTCTCTCTCTATATATCATCACTGACACTCTCTCTCTCTATATATCATCACTGACACTCTCTCTCTCTCTCTATATCATCACTGACACTCTCTCTCTCTCTCTATATCATCACTGACACTCTCTCTCTCTATATCATCACTGACACTCTCTCTCTCTCTATATATATATCATCACTGACACTCTCTCTCTCTCTCTATATCATCACTGACACTCTCTCTCTATATCATCACTGACACTCTCTCTCTATATATCATCACTGACACTCTCTCTCTCTATATATATCATCACTGACACTCTCTCTCTCTATATATCATCACTGACACTCTCTCTCTCTATATATATCATCACTGACACTCTCTCTCTCTATATCATCACTGACACTCTCTCTCTCTCTCTATATCATCACTGACACTCTCTCTCTCTCTCTATATCATCACTGACACTCTCTCTCTCTCTCTATATAATCACTGACACTCTCTCTCTCTATATCATCACTGACACTCTCTCTCTCTATATATATCATCACTGACACTCTCTCTCTCTATATATAATCACTGACACTCTCTCTCTCTATATCATCACTGACACTCTCTCTCTCTATATATATCATCACTGACACTCTCTCTCTCTATATCAAAACTGACACTCTCTCTATATCATCACTGACACTCTCTCTCTCTCTCTCTATATCATCACTGACACTCTCTCTCTCTCTCTCTCTCTCTCTATATAATAACTGACACTCTCTCTATATCATCACTGACACACTCTCTCTCTCTATATATCATCACTGACACTCTCTCTCTCTATATATATCATCACTGACACTCTCTCTCTCTATATCATCACTGACACTCTCTCTCTCTATATATATCATCACTGACACTCTCTCTCTCTATATATATCATCACTGACACTCTCTCTCTCTCGATATATCATCACTGACACTCTCTCTCTCTATATCATCACTGACACTCTCTCTCTATATATCATCACTGACACTCTCTCTCTCTATATCATCACTGACACTCTCTCTCTCTATATCATCACTGACACTCTCTCTCTATATATCATCACTGACACTCTCTCTCTCTCTCTCTATATAATCACTGACACTCTCTCTCTCTATATCATCACTGACACTCTCTCTCTCTATATATATCATCACTGACACTCTCTCTCTCTATATCATCACTGACACTCTCTCTCTCTATATATATCATCACTGACACTCTCTCTCTATATATCATCACTGACACTCTCTCTCTCTCTCTATATCATCACTGAC
>NC_090415.1:1938906-1941363 GCF_036365525.1 Heterodontus francisci
ACTGACACTCTCTCTCTCTATATCATCACTGACACTCTCTCTCTCTATATCATCACTGACACTCTCTCTCTCTCTCTATATATCATCACTGACACTCTCTCTCTCTATATATATCATCACTGACACTCTCTCTCTCTATATATATCATCACTGACACTCTCTCTCTCTCGATATATCATCACTGACACTCTCTCTCTATATCATCACTGACACTCTCGCTCTCTCTATATATCATCACTGACACTCTCTCTCTCTATATCATCACTGACACTCTCTCTCTATATCATCACTGACACTCTCTCTCTATATATCATCACTGACACTCTCTCTCTCTCTCTATATCATCACTGACACTCTCTCTCTCTCTATATAATCACTGACACTCTCTCTCTCTCTCTATATCATCACTGACACTCTCTCTCTCTCTATATATCATCACTGACACTCTCTCTCTCTATATCATCACTGACACTCTCTCTCTCTCTATATATCATCACTGACACTCTCTCTATATATCATCACTGACACACTCTCTCTATATATCATCACTGACACTCTCTCTCTCTCTATATATATATAATCACTGACACTCTCTCTCTCTATATCATCACTGACACTCTCTCTCTCTCTATATATCATCACTGACACTCTCTCTCTCTATATATCATCACTGACACTCTCTCTCTCTATATATATCATCACTGACACTCTCTCTCTCTCGATATATCATCACTGACACTCTCTCTCTCTATATCATCACTGACACTCTCTCTCTATATATCATCACTGACACTCTCTCTCTCTATATCATCACTGACACTCTCTCTCTCTATATCATCACTGACACTCTCTCTCTATATATCATCACTGACACTCTCTCTCTCTCTATATAATCACTGACACTCTCTCTCTCTATATCATCACTGACACTCTCTCTCTCTATATATCATCACTGACACTCTCTCTCTCTCTATATCATCACTGACACTCTCTCTCTATATATCATCACTGACACTCTCTCTCTCTATATCATCACTGACACTCTCTCTCTATATCATCACTGACACTCTCTCTCTATATATCATCACTGACACTCTCTCTCTCTCTCTCTATATCATCACTGACACTCTCTCTCTATATCATCACTGACACCTCTCTCTCTATATATCATCACTGACACTCTCTCTCTCTATATATCATCACTGACACTCTCTCTATATATCATCACTGACACTCTCTCTCTCTATATCATCACTGACACTCTCTCTCTCTATATATATCATCACTGACACTCTCTCTCTATATATCATCACTGACACTCTCTCTCTCTATATCATCACTGACACTCTCTCTCTCTATATATCATCACTGACACTCTCTCTCTATATATCATCACTGACACTCTCTCTCTCTATATCATCACTGACACTCTCTCTCTCTATATCATCACTGACACTCTCTCTCTATATATCATCACTGACACTCTCTCTCTCTCTCTATATAATCACTGACACTCTCTCTCTCTATATCATCACTGACACTCTCTCTCTCTATATATCATCACTGACACTCTCTCTCTCTATATCATCACTGACACTCTCTCTCTATATATCATCACTGACACTCTCTCTCTCTATATCATCACTGACACTCTCTCTCTCTATATCATCACTGACACTCTCTCTCTATATATCATCACTGACACTCTCTCTCTCTCTCTCTATATAATCACTGACACTCTCTCTCTCTATATCATCACTGACACTCTCTCTCTCTATATATCATCACTGACACTCTCTCTCTCTATATATCATCACTGACACTCTCTCTATATATCATCACTGACACTCTCTCTCTCTATATCATCACTGACACTCTCTCTCTCTATATATATCATCACTGACACTCTCTCTCTATATATCATCACTGACACTCTCTCTCTCTATATCATCACTGACACTCTCTCTCTCTATATATATCATCACTGACACTCTCTCTCTCTATATCATCACTGACACTCTCTCTCTATATATCATCACTGACACTCTCTCTCTCTATATCATCACTGACACTCTCTCTCTCTATATCATCACTGACACTCTCTCTCTATATATCATCACTGACACTCTCTCTCTCTCTCTATATAATCACTGACACTCTCTCTCTCTATATCATCACTGACACTCTCTCTCTCTATATATCATCACTGACACTCTCTCTCTCTATATATCATCACTGACACTCTCTCTCTATAATCATCACTGACACTCTCTCTCTCTATATCATCACTGACACTCTCTCTCTCTATATATATCATCACTGACACTCTCTCTCTCTATATCTATCATCACTGACACTCTCTCTCTCTATATCATCACTGACACTCTCTCTCTCTATATATATCATCACTGACACTCTCTCTCTCTATATATATCATCACTGACACTCTCTCTCTCA
>NC_090415.1:1941563-1964063 GCF_036365525.1 Heterodontus francisci
CGGAGAGGATGAGAGGAGGGGGGACACGGAGAGAGAGAGGGGGGACACGGAGAGAGAGAGGGGGGGACACGGAGAGAGAGGGGGGACACGGAGAGAGAGGGGGGGACACGAGAGAGAGAGGGGGGGGACACGGAGAGAGAGAGGTGGGGGGACACGGAGAGAGAGAGGGTGGGGACACGAGAGAGAGAGGGTGGGGACACGGAGAGAGAGAGGGTGGGGACACGGAGAGAAGAGGGGGAACACGGAGAGAGTGAGGTGGGACACGGAGAGAGAGAGAGGGGGGACACGGAGAGAGAGAGAGGAGGGACACGGAGAGAGAGAGGGGGGACACGGAGAGAGAGGGGGGGGACACAGAGAGTGAGAGAGAGGGGGGACACGTTGAGTGAGAGAGGGGGGGACACGGAGAGTGAGAGAGGGGGGGACACGGAGAGTGAGAGAGGGGGGGACACGGAGAGGTGAGAGAGGGGGGGACACGGAGATGAGAGAGAGGGGGGACACGGAGAGTGAGAGAGGGGGGGACACGGAGAGTGAGAGAGGGGGGGACACGGAGAGTGAGAGAGAGGGGGGACACGGAGAGTGAGAGAGGGGGGACACGGAGAGTGAGAGAGGGGGGGAAACAGAGTGTGATTTGGGGAAATGGAGAATGATTTGGGGACACGGAGAGTGAGAGAGGGGGGACACGGGAGGATGAGGGGGGGGGGGGAAACAGAGAGTGATTTGGGGAAACGGAGAGTGATTTGGGAAATGGAGAATGATTTGGGGAAATGGAGAATGATTTGGGGACACGGAGAGTGAGAGAGGGGGGACACGGAGAGTGAGGGGGGGGGGGAAACAGAGAGTGATTTGGGGAAACGGAGAGTGATTTGGGGAAATGGAGAATGATTTGGGGACACGAGAGTGAGGGGGAGGACACAGAGGGAGAGAGAGAGAGGGAGGGAGGGGGGACACCCAGGGGTCTCGCTCCGCCTGTTGCTGAGCTGCCCCTCCCGGGCCCCCCCTTCTCTCTTACCTGCTCCTTGAACTGATCCGCATGTCTGCGTTCATCCTCGATCTGAGCAGCAGCTCTTTCAGCCTCTTCTCTCCCCTTCGCAACAACTTATTCGCCAGCGAGCGTTCCCTGCGAGAGAGCAGAGGGGAGGAGGGAGCGAGAGAGAGAGAGAGAGGCACACAGTTACACTCAGTTCCCCAATCACCGCCACCTCCTCCCCTCCTGGGTTCCATCCCTGTCGTCACCCTCAAGGGAGGGTTTGCCCTGATTATGGAGCTCAGGTCCTGGGGGGGTTGGTGGGGGATCAGGACGGAGAGTTACAGGGTGGGTTGTGGGGGGGGGGGGGGGGGGCGGAAATCACTGGCGCGCGCCGTACTCACTTGGCTTCCACCTCCAGCTGCTCCTCCAGTTGAGCAACTTTGGTCTCCATGGTGGTGACACTGGACTTGTACCTGGAGCGTACCACACCTTCCAGCTCCTGCAGTTTGCTGCACAGCTCCTTGTTCTGCCGCTCCAGCTGCTGCCTCGAGTTCTCCAGCCTCTGGGACATGACTGCGCTCGGAAGACAGCTCAGTCGTCATCGTCTCCACCTGGAGAAGGCGTGGGGGGGGGGGGGGGGGGGGGGGGGGGGGAAGGAGATTGGGGGGGGGGGGGTGCGGAAGAAAGATTAGCAACTGCGTTAAGACCCAGCTTGGCAGCGTAGCACGGGTGGCTGGTGAATGACGCTGCTACAGGACGAGGCCATTCGGCCCGGGCTCCCCGTGCCGGCTCCGCAAAACCGGCTATCCCCGCTCCCCCCCACCACCGTCCCCGGCTCTTTCCCCGCGCACCTGTCAAGTGCTCCCCCTTCCAGCACTCCCCTCTCGAGAGCCGCTGCTGAATCTGCTTCCCAGATCGCGACGACCGACCGACAAATCGACTGCAGCGGGCTTCACCGCAGGCCGGGGATAGGACCCCCACCCCGCCCTGTGAGGGCCGGCTGACTCGAAACCTCCTCCTTTTCTCCCGCCCCCGCCCTCCCGCCGTTTGACCCGGGCCGCCACAAACCCCGGGCCCCCCTCTTTCACCCCCGGACCCCCCGCAAACCCCTCCGCCCTCCTCACCTGCAGGGTGACCTTGTGGTAGCGGTCGCTGAGGAGCTCTGCATTGCCCTGCTCCTCCTCCAGCTCCTCCTCCAGCTGCCGATCCTGCCCTCCAGCCGGCGCTTCTCCTCCAACAGGGCGGACCTGCCGGGGAAAACAGCCAGGAATGTAAACGGGAATGTCGGGAGGGCGGGCTCCCGCAGGCCACACTGGCCTTCGAGACCCCCTCGAGAAGGCGCCCCTCTTGTTCCCATCCCCCCCACCGCCCACAATGTCGGTGGGCAGCGGGTCAGTGATTCCCACATCGCTTGCGGCCTCTGAAGTCACAACCCGGCCAGACCGAGCAAGTCTGGCGGATTTCCAGCCCGAAAGGCGGGGTTTTTTTTATCAACCGGCCAGGCATTTCAACTGCAGATGTACTTAGTTAGGAAGGGCAGTTCAGCCCGGCAACGCTTGGCGCACAGGTTCCTAGAACCGTTCCATGGTGCAAACACAACAGGATGACATTCGGCCCATCGGGGTCGTGCTGTCCTTCATCCTCTGCCCCCAACGAGCCAGGTCTCATCGTGCACCTAATGGGCTGAATGGTGACAAAAGAGAGAGAGAGAGAAGGAGGGGGGCACGAGCATCATTGCAGAGAGTGCGAACACGCGACTGGGCGGAGGCGAGGGAAGGGAGGGGAAGGGGCTGGAGGGCCGGCCAGGGCGGACCGCTCGCTTGCTCGGTTCACTCACTTCCCGGACGTGCTGTTTCCAAACTCGTCGGCCATGTCGTCACGGTCCTGCACGGCCAGTCGGCGGGCACGCTCCGATGCTGCCAGGTCCTAGAGAGGAGGGAGGGAGGGAGAGGGGCGGCCGTTTAAAACAGCGCGCACTCGCACACAGCCCGGGGACTTGCCCCCTTCCCAGCCGCGCAACACAGCACCAGAGGACCCCTCACTGCTCCCCCCTTCGCTGTTTATTCATGCGATGCCCCCCTCGCTGTTTATTAATGACTCCCCTCCCCCCTCGCTGTTTATTAATCCTCTCCTCCCCCCTCGCTGTTTATTAATCCTCCTCCTCCCCCCTCGCTGTTTATTAATCCTCCTCCTCCCCCTCGCTGTTTATTAATCCTCCTCCTCCCCCCTCGCTGTTTATTAATCCTCCTCCCCCCGCTGTTTATTAATACCCCTCCCCCCTCGCTGTTATTAATCCCCTCCCCCCTCGCTGTTTATTAATCCTCCTCATCCCCCCTCGCGTTTATTAATCCTCCCTCCCCCCTCGCTGTTTATTAATCCTCCTCCCCCTCGCTGTTTATTAATCCCCCTCCCCCCTCGCTGTTATTAATCCTCCTCCCCCCCTCGCTGTTTATTAATCCTCCTCCTCCCTCGCTGTTTATTAATGACCCCTCCTCCCCTCGCCCTCCCCCCTCGCAGTTAATCCGGTGGGGGGGGGGGGGTTATTGGTGACGGATCGTACCTCCCCCCCTCGCTGTTAATCCAGGGGAGGGTTATTGGTGACGGATCCTACCTCCTGCGTCTGTAACAGTTCCGCCTCGAGGCTCTTCAGCTTCTTCTCAGTTTCCTTGGACTGGAAGAAGATCTCATCCCGGGAGGTCCGAGCTTCCTCCAACTCCCGTAGGAGGTCCTTCATCTGAGTCTGGGGCAGAGAGGGAGGGTGGGAGACAGAGAGAGACAGAGAGACAGAGAGAGACAGAGACAGAGACAGAGAGACAGAGACAGAGAGAGAGAGACAGAGAGAGAGACAGAGGGAGATAGAGAGAGAGACAGAGGGAGATAGAGAGGGAGACAGAGAGAGAATGCAGGAACCGGAGGACATGGGGTGGGGGTGGGGAAGAGAGGAGGGGGAATGTGTGTTGAGAGAGAGAGAGAGACACACACATTAGGCCAAAGCCAAGTAGCACACCTTGCACAGACTGCTTCCTGCAAACAGATGCACAGCACTGCATGGGACAGGCCAAACTCCCGGTGCCAGTACTGTGGGGAGTGCTGGCACTGTCGGAGGGAGATGTATATACTCTAGGACTTGATCTCCATAATCCAGGCTGACACTCCCCCAGTGTCAGTACTGAGGGAGTGCTGCACTGTCAGAGGAAGATGTATATACTCTAGGACTTGATCTCCATAATCCAGGCTGACACTCCCCCGGTGTCAGTACTGAGGGAGAGCTGCACTGTCGGAGGGAGATGTATATACTCTAGGACTTGATCTCTATAATCCAGTTCCGACACTCCCCCGGTGCCAGTACTGAGGGAGTGCTGCACTGTCGGAGGGAGATGTATATACTCTAGGACTTGATCTCCATAATCCAGGCCGACACTCCCCCGGTGTCAGTACTGAGGGAGTGCTGCACTGTCGGAGGGAGATGTATATACTCTGCACTGTCGGAGGTGCCGTTTTTGAGATGAGGTGTTTTAAACGTGCCGAAGGAACGGTATACCTGCCCTAGTGGGAGTACAACAGAGGTTCATCAGACTGATTCCTGGGATGGGTTGGGTGTCCGATGAGGAGAGACGGAGTCGAGTGGGGGCCGATAATCCCTGAGTTTAGGAGAATGGGAGGGGATCTCATTGAAACGTATAAAATACGGAGCGGCGGGTCGGTTTTGACAGGGTTAGATGGCGAGAGGCTGTTTTCCCCCCCCTCATTGGCTGGAGCGTCACGAAGTGGCGGGGGAGGGGGCGTCGCAGTCTCAGGGTAAGGGTTCGGCCCATTTGGGATGGAGACGGGGGATTTTTGGGCGCGGCGGAATCGAGGGATATTGGGGGCTCGTCCGGGATTGGGAAGCTGCGGTCGGAGATCGGCCGGGATCGGACTGAACGCGGGGCGGGGGGTGGAAGGAGAGGAGGCTCGTGCGGCCTAATGGCCTACTCCTGTTAAATCGACACCTGCAAGGTTGGGTGGGGGGCGGGGGGCCCTCTCTCAGTTTTTAATCCCTGCACGACTCCAACCTGGGTGATGACCCGCGTCCCCCCCCCCCCCCCCCCCCCCCCCAACAACCTCGCCTCCCCTCTCCGCCCTCCGGCGCCCACCTGCAGTCGCCTCAGCTGCTTGACCGCCTCGTCTCGGCCCTTGTTGGCCCCATCGACGTGGGCCTCCAGGTCCTTCAGCTCCATCTCCAGCTGCTTCCCTGCAGCCCAGGGCGGAGGAACGCTGCTTCCTCTCGTCGTCCAGCTCAACCTCCAGCTCCCGGACCTGCGGAGATCGGTGGGGTGGGGGAGGAGGGGAGGGGGAGGAGAGGTTCAGGGGAGGCACCGTTACATTAAAACCCAACAGCCACCCAATACACCGGCCCGCTCTGCCCCCAGCGCACGAGGAGAAGCCCTTCGGCCCATCTTCCCCCACAACCCCCCCCCACCACTCTCTTTTTTCCCCCCTTCAATCGATTCACCGTAGCTGAGACAATCACAAGTGTGGGATTAATTGGATAGCTCTGTCAGAGAGACAGCACGGGCATAACGGGCCGAACAGCCTCCTCCTGTGCTCTGTGATGTGCCCACCGCGCCCCAGGATGTGGAAGACGGGGAAAGCTCTCTTGACATGGGCGAGGGGTGGGGGCAGGGCAGAGTGCGCCACCCCGGAGTCTCCCGCGCAGCCCCGCCCGGACGATCGCCGACCTGTTTCAGCAGGGTCCGCTTCTTCTCGTCGTTCTGCTCGTCCCGCGACTGCAGGCTGCGGTCGAACTGGGCCTTGGTGGCCTGCATGGTGACCTCCAGCCTCAGCTTGGCGTCCTCCGTGCCCTGCAGCTCATCCTCCAGCTCCTCCAGCTGTGTCTTCATCTCCTCGACCTGCTGCTCCAGTGCCCGCTTGCTTTCTCCAGCTCGTGAACCTGAGTGAGCGGGGCACAACAAACAGCCGGTCAGTGTGCGAGGGGAGAAAGGGCACCGCCCGGTCAGTGTGCGAGGGGACAGAGGGCACCGCCCCGGTCAGTGTGCGAGTGGACAGGGGGCACCGCCCGGTCAGTGTGCGAGGGGACAGAGGGCACCGCCCGGTCAGTGTGCGAGTGGACAGGGGGCACCGCCCGGTCAGGTGTGCAAGGGAAGCGAGGGCACCGCACGGTCAGTGCATGGGGAGAGAGGGCACCGCACGGTCAGTGTGAGGGAGAGAGGGCACCGCACGGTCAGTGTGAGGGAGAGAGGGCACCGCACGGTCAGTGTGAGGGAGAGAGGGCACCGCACGGTCAGTGTGAGGGAGAGAGGGCACCGCACGGTCAGTGCATGGGGAGACGAGGGCACTGCACGGTCAGTGCATGGGGAGAGAGGGCACCGCACGGTCAGTGTGAGGGAGAGAGGGCACCGCACGGTCAGTGCATGGGGAGAGAGGGCACTGCACGGTCAGTGCATGGGGAGAGAGGGCACTGCACGGTCAGTGCATGGGGAGAGAGGGCACCGCACGGACAGTGTGAGGGAGAGAGGCACCGCACGGTCAGTGTGAGGGAGAGAGGGCACCGCACGGTCAGTGTGAGGGAGAGAGGGCACTGCACGGTCAGTGTGAGGGAGAGAGGGCACTGCACGGTCAGTGTGAGGGAGAGAGGGCACTGCACTGCCAGTGTGAGGGAGAGAGGGCACTGCACGGTCAGTGTGAGGGAGAGAGGGCACTGCACGGTCAGTGTGAGGGAGAGAGGGCACTGCACGGTCAGTGCATGGGGAGAGAGGGCACCGCACAGTCAGTGTGAGGGAGAGAGGGCACCGCACGGACAGTGTGAGGGAGAGAGGGCACCGCACGGTCAGTGTGAGGGAGAGAGGGCACCGCACGGTCAGTGAGGAGAGAGGGCACTGCACGTCAGTGTGAGGAGAGAGGGCACTGCACGGTCAGTGTGAGGGAGAGAGGGCACTGCACGGCCAGTGTGAGGGAGAGAGAGCACTGCACTGCCAGTGTGAGGGAGAGAGGGCACTGCACGGACAGTGTGAGGGAGACAGGGCACCGCACGGTCAGTGTGAGGGAGAGAGGGCACCGCATGGTCAGTGTGAGGGAGAGAGGGCACTGCACGGTCAGTGTGAGGAGAGAGGGCACCGCACGGTCAGTGTGAGGGAGAGAGGGCACCTCATGGTCAGTGTGAGGGAGAGAGGGCACCGCACGGTCAGTGTGAGGGAGAGAGGGCACCGCACGGTCAGTGTGAGGGAGAGAGGGCACCTCATGGTCAGTGTGAGGGAGAGAGGGCACCGCACGGTCAGTGTGAGGGAGAGAGGGCACCGCACGAACAGTGTGAGGAGAGAGGGCACTGCACGGACAGTGTGAGGGAGACAGGGCACCACATGGTCAGTGTGAGGGAGAGAGGGCACCGCACGGTCAGTGCATGGGGAGAGAGGGGCACCGCACGGTCAGTGTGAGGGAGAGAGGGCACCGCACGGTCAGTGTGAGGAGAGAGGGCACCGCACGGTCAGTGTGAGGGAGAGAGGGCACCGCACGGTCAGTGTGAGGGAGAGAGGGCACCGCACGGTCAGTGCATGGGGAGAGAGGGCACTGCACGGTCAGTGCATGGGGAGAGAGGGCACCGCACGGACAGTGTGAGGGAGAGAGGGCACCGCACAGTCAGTGTGAGGGAGAGAGGGCACCGCACGGTCAGTGTGAGGGAGAGAGGGCACCGCACGGTCAGTGTGAGGGAGAGAGGGCACCGCACGGTCAGTGTGAGGGAGAGAGGGCACCGCACGGTCAGTGTGAGGGAGAGAGGGCACCGCACGGTCAGTGTGGAGGGAGAGAGGGCACCGCACGGTCAGTGTGAGGGAGAGAGGGCACCGCACGAACAGTGTGAGGAAGAGAGGGCACCGCACGAACAGTGTGAGGAAGAGAGGGCACCGCATGGTCAGTGTGAGGAAGAGAGGGCACCGCACGGTCAGTGCAAGAAGAGAGACTGTTACAGAGAGCAAGAGTGCCAGACAGAAGGAGAGTGACGGGATGGGGGGAGAGGGGGTGACAGAGGTGGGGGGGGGGGTGGGTAGGCAGAGGGGGGGTAGATAGAGGGGGCGAACTGGGGGGGGAACTGGGGGAGAGGAGAACGGGGGGGGGAGAACGGGGGGGGCGGGGGAGAGGAGAACGGGGATGGGAGAAAGGGGGGGGGAGAACGGGGGGGGCGGAGAACGAGGGAGGGGCGGAGAACGAGGGGGGGAGAGAACGAGGGGGGGGAGAGAACGAGGGGGGGGAGAGAACGAGGGGGGGGAGAGAACGGGGGGGTAGAGAACGGGGGGGTAGAGAACGGGGGGGTAGAGAACGGGGGGGTAGAGACGGGGGGGTAGAGAACGGGGGGGGGTAGAGAACGGGGGGGGTAGAGAAAGGGGGGGGTAGAGAACGGGGGGGGTAGAAAACGGGGGGGGTAGAAAACGGGGGGGGGTAGAAAACGGGGGGGGGTAGAGATCGGGGGGGGGGGGAGAGAACGGGGGGGGGGAGAGAACGGGGGGGAGAGACGGGGGGGGAGAGATCGGGGGGGGGAGAGATCGGGGGGGGGGGGAGAGATCGGGGGGGGGGGGGAGAGATCGGGGGGGGGGGAGAGATCGGGGGGGGGAGAGATCGGGGGGGGAGAGAACGCGGGGGGGGAGAGAACGCGGGGGGGGAGAGAACGGGGGGGGAGAGAACGGGGGGGGGCAGAATGGGACGGGAGGGGGGGGAGAAGACGGGGGGGGAGGGGACGGTGGGGGCGTAGAGACAGGGGAGACGGGAGTGGGGGAAGGAGACTGGGGGGGGAGAGGAGACTGGGGGGGGGAGGAGACTGGGGGGGAGGAGACTGGGGGGGGGAGGAGACTGGGGGTGGAGGAGACTGGGGCGGGAGGAGACTGGGGCGGGAGGGAGGAGACTGGGGGGGAGGAGACTGGGGGGGGAGGGAGGAGACTGGGGGGGAGGAGACTGGGGGGGAGGAGACTGGGGGGGGAGGGAGGAGACTGGGGGGGGAGGGATGGAGACTGGGGGGGGAGGGAGGAGACTGGGGGGGGAGGGAGGAGACTGGGGGGGGAGGAGACTGGGGGGGAGGAGACTGGGGGGGGAGGAGACTGGGGGGGAGGAGACTGGGGGGGGGAGGAGACTGAGGGGGAGGGAGGAGACTGAGGGGGAGGGAGGAGACTGAGGGGGAGGGAGGAGACTGGGGGGAGGAGACTGGGGGGGAGGAGACTGGGGGGGAGGAGACTGGGGGGGGAGGAGACTGGGGGGGGAGGAGACTGGGGGGGGAGGAGACTGGGGGGGGAGGAGACTGGGGGGGGGAGGGAGACTGGGGGGGGGAGGAGACTGGGGGGGGGAGGAGACTGGGGGGGAGGAGACTGGGGGGGGGAGGAGACTGGGGGGGAGGGGGGAGACTGGGGGGGAGGGGGGAGACTGGGGGGGAGGGAGGAGACTGGGGGGGAGGGAGGAGACTGAGGGGGAGGGAGGAGACTGAGGGGGAGGGAGGAGACTGAGGGGGAGGGAGGAGACTGAGGGGGAGGGAGGAGACTGAGGGGGAGGGAGGAGACTGAGGGGGAGGGAGGAGACTGAGGGGGAGGGAGGAGACTGAGGGGGAGGGAGGAGACTGAGGGGGAGGGAGGAGACTGAGGGGGAGGGAGGAGACTGGGGGGGAGGGAGGAGACTGGGGGGGAGGGAGGAGACTGGGGGGGAGGGAGGAGACTGGGGGGGAGGGAGGAGACTGGGGGGGAGGGAGGAGACTGGGGGGGAGGGAGGAGACTGGGGGGGGGGAGGGAAAAGACGGGGGGGGGGGGAGGGAAGAGACTGGGGGGGGAGGGAGGAGACTGGGGGGGAGGGAGGAGACTGGGGGGGGAGGGAGGAGACTGGGGGGGGAGGGAGGAGACTGGGGGGGAGGGAGGAGACTGGGGGGGAGGGAGGAGACTGGGGGGGAGGGAGGAGACTGGGGGGGAGGGAGGAGACTGGGGGGGAGGAGACTGGGGGGGGAGGAGACTGGGGGGGGAGGAGACTGGGGGGGGAGGAGACTGGGGGGGGAGGAGACTGGGGGGGGGAGGAGACTGGGGGGGGGGAGGAGACTGGGGGGGGGAGGAGACTGGGGGGGGGAGGGAGGAGACTGGGGGGGGAGGGAGGAGACTGGGGGGGGAGGGAGGAGACTGGGGGGGGAGGGAGGAGACTGGGGGGGAGGGAGGAGACTGGGGGGGAGGGAGGAGACTGGGGGGGAGGGAGGAGACTGGGGGGGAGGGAGGAGACTGGGGGGGAGGAGACTGGGGGGGGAGGAGACTGGGGGAGGAGGAGACTGGGGGAGGAGGAGACTGGGGGGGGAGGAGACTGGGGGGGGAGGAGACTGGGGGGGGAGGGAGGAGACTGGGGGGGAGGGAGGAGACTGGGGGGGAGGGAGGAGACTGGGGGGGAGGGAGGAGACTGGGGGGGAGGGAGGAGACTGGGGGGGAGGGAGGAGACTGGGGGGGAGGGAGGAGACTGGGGGGGAGGGAGGAGACTGGGGGGGAGGGAGGAGACTGGGGGAGAGGGAGGAGACTGGGGGAGAGGGAGGAGACTGGGGGAGAGGGAGGAGACTGGGGGAGAGGGAGGAGACTGGGGGGGAGGGAGGAGACTGGGGGGGAGGGAGGAGACTGGGGGGGAGGGAGGAGACTGGGGGGGAGGGAGGAGACTGGGGGGGAGGGAGGAGACTGGGGGGGGGAAGGGAGCAGACTGGGGGGGAAGGGAGCAGACTGGGGGGGGAGGGAGCAGACTGGGGGGTGAGGGAGCAGACTGGGGGGGGAGGGAGCAGACTGGGGGGGGGGAGGGAGCAGACTGGGGGGGGGGAGGGAGCAGACTGGGGGGGGGGAGGGAGCAGACTGGGGGGGGAGGGAGCAGACTGGGGGGGAAGGGAGCAGACTGGGGGGGAAGGGAGCAGACTGGGGGGGAAGGGAGCAGACTGGGGGGGGAAGGGAGCAGACTGGGGGGGAAGGGAGCAGACTGGGGGGGAAGGGAGCAGACTGGGGGGGAAGGGAGCAGACTGGGGGGGGAAGGGAGCAGACTGGGGGGGGAAGGGAGCAGACTGGGGGGGGGGAAGGGAGGAGACTGGGGGGGGAGGGAGGAGACTGGGGGGGAGAGAGACTGGGGGGAGAGAGACTGGGGTGGAAAGACTGGGGGGGGGAAAGACATACAGAGAGTCAGAGACAGACATAGAGACAGAGAGACATACAGACAGAGACAGAGACAGACAGACAGAGACAGACAGACAGACAGACAGAGATCACCCGTCACCGCAGTCCCATCACTTACGTTCTTTCCCACATCGTCCTTGGAGCTCATTAAATCATCCATCTCCAAACGGAGCTGCTTGTTCAGACGCTCCAGTTCCTCCTTACTCTCCACCGCCTCGTTGAGTGAGCGGGTTAACCACAGCACCTTGGTCTCCTTCTCACGAGCCTCGGCCTCGGCCCGGTCCCTCTCCTCCCCGTGGCGCGCTGACACACCCTTCTCTTCCGCCAGCATCTGCGGAACAGCATCAAAACCACCCGCACGTTAGTCAAGTCACATTGTTGCATGTATATACTCTAGGACTTGATCTCCATAATCCAGGCCGACACTCCCCCGGTGTCAGTACTGAGGGAGTGCTGCACTGTCGGAGGGAGATGTATATACTCTAGGACTTGATCTCCATAATCCAGACCGACACTCCCCGGTGTCAGTACTGAGGGAGTGCCGCACTGTCGGAGGGAGATGGAAATACTCGAGGACTCGATCTCCATAATCCAGGCCGACACTCCCCCGGTGCCAGTACTGAGGGAGTGCTGCACTGTCAGAGGGAGATGTATATACTCGAGGACTCGATCTCCATAATCCAGGCCGACACTCCCCCGGTGCCAGTACTGAGGGAGTGCTGCACTGTCGGAGGGAGATGTATATACTCTAGGACTTGATCTCTATAATCCAGACCGACACTCCCCTGGTGTCAGTACTGAGGGAGTGCTGCACTGTCAGAGGGAGATGTATATACTCTAGGACTTTATCTCCATAATCCAGACCGACACTCCCCCGGTGTCAGTACTGAGGGAGTGCTGCACTGTCGGAGGGAGATGTATATACTCGAGGACTTGATCTCCATAATCCAGACCGACATTCCCCCGGTGTCAGTACTGAGGGAGTGCTGCACTGTCGGAGGGAGATGTATATACTCTGGGACTTGATCTCTATAATCCAGACCGACACTCCCCCGGTGTCAGTACTGAGGGAGTGCTGCACTGTCGGAGGGAGATGTATATACTCGAGGACTTGATCTCCATAATCCAGACCGACACACCCCGGTGCCAGTACTGAGGGAGTGCTGCACTGTCGGAGGGAGATGTATATACTCTAGGACTTGATCTCCATAATCCAGACCGACACTCCCCCGGTGTCAGTACTGAGGGAGTGCTGCACTGTCGGAGGGAGATGTATATACTCTGGGACTTGATCTCCATAATCCAGGCCGACACTCCCCGGTGCCAGTACTGAGGGAGTGCTGCACTGTCGGAGGGAGATGTGTATACTCTGGGACTTGATCTCCATAATCCAGACCGACACTCCCCCGGTGTCAGTACTGAGGGAGTGCTGCACTGTCAGAGGGAGATGTATATACTCTGGGACTTGATCTCCATAATCCAGACCGACACTCCCCCGGTGTCAGTACTGAGGGAGTGCTGCACTGTCGGAGGGAGATGTATATACTCTAGGACTTGATCTCCATAATCCAGGCCGACACTCCCCCGGTGTCAGTACTGAGGGAGTGCTGTACTGTCAGAGGGAGATGTGTATACTCTGGGACTTGATCTCCATAATCCAGTCCGACACTCCCCGGTGTCAGTACTGAGGGAGTGCTGCACTGTCGGAGGGAGATGTGTATACTCTGGGACTTGATCTCCATAATCCAGACCGACACTCCCCCGGTGTCAGTACTGAGGGAGTGCTGCACTGTCGGAGGGAGATGTATATACTCTAGGACTTGATCTCCATAATCCAGGCCGACAGTCCCCGGTGCCAGTACTGAGGGAGTGCTGCACTGTCGGAGGGAGATGTGTATACTCTGGGACTTGATCTCCATAATCCAGGCCGACACTCCCCGGTGTCAGTACTGAGGGAGTGCTGCACTGTCGGAGGGAGATGTATATTTGTTGACATTGAGGCATATGGGGGCTCGTCCGGGATGGCGGAGTACAAGATCGTCTGGGATCGCACTGAACGTGTTAGCAGGCTCGAGGGGCTGAATGGCCTCCTCCCGCTCCGGTTGCTCTCACCTGGTCAAACTTCCGCTGTTTCTTTTCCAAGTTGCTGACCAGCTGCCGCTGGTTGTCGAGGTCAAGGGTCAGGTCGTCCAGCTCCTGCTGCAGTCGGTTCTTGGTCTTTTCCTGCTTGTCGCAGGCCGACGTTCGCTCCCCCAGCTGCTGGACGGTCACCTCCAGCTCCTTCTGCAACTTCCTCCTGGTGTCCTCCAGGCTCTCCAACAGCCCCGAATCATCCTCCACCTTCTTCCTGGCTTCAGCCAGCTAGCGGACAGCGAGGGAGGGAGGGAAGCAGGGAAGAGGGAGAGAGAGAGAGACAGAGAGAGAGAGACAGAGAGAGAGAGACAGAGAGAGAGAGACAGACAGTGACAGAGAGAGAGTGACAGAGAGAGTGACAGAGACAGAGTGACAGAGAGAGAGTGAGACAGAGAGAGAGAGACAGAGAGAGAGAGAGACAGAGAGAGAGAGAGACAGAGAGAGAGCGAGACAGAGAGCGAGACAGAGAGAGAGACAGAGAGAGTGACAGAGAGAGAGACACAGAAACACAGAGAGAGAGAGACACAGAGAGAGAGAGAGACAGAGAGAGAGACACAGAGAGAGAGACACAGAGAGAGAGAGAGAGAGACACACACACACAGAGGCACAGAGAGAGAGAGAGAGACAGAGAGACAGAGAGAGAGAGAGACAGACAGAGAGAGACAGAGAGAGAGAGACAGAGAGAGAGACACAGAGACAGAGAGAGAGAGAGAGAGAGGGCGAGAGAGAGACACAGAGACAGACAGAGAGAGACACAGACAGAGAGAGACACAGACAGAGAGAGACAGACAGAGAGAGGCAGACAGAGAGAGGCAGACAGAGAGAGAGAGAGGGGGACAGAGAGAGCGGGAGACAGAGAGAGCGGGAGACAGAGAGAGCGGGAGACAGAGAGAGCGGGAGACAGAGAGAGCGGGAGACACAGAGAGAGGGGGACAGAGAGAGCGGGAGACAGAGAGAGCGGGAGACAGAGAGAGCGGGAGACAGAGAGAGCGGGAGACAGAGAGAGCGGGAGACAGAGAGAGAGGGGGACAGAGAGAGAGGGAGACAGAGAGAGAGACACAGAGAGAGAGAGAGTGCGAGACAGAGAGAGAGAGAGAGCGAGACAGAGAGAGAGCGAGACAGAGAGAGAGCGAGACAGAGACAGAGAGAGGGAGAGACAGAGAGAGGGAGAGACAGAGAGAGGGAGAGACAGAGAGAGAGAGAGAGACAGAGAGAGAGAGAGAGACAGAGAGAGGGAGAGACAGAGACAGAGAGAGACAGAGAGACACCAAGTTTCATTAGGATTTGAAGCTGATATCCACTTCCCTCAGAGAGAGAGTTATACCCGACCTTCCCTCTGGGAGACGTCCTGCCCCTCCCTCACAGAGATCCAGCAGCCCCCTCCTCTCTCACCAGCTCTCCTCCACTCCCCCCGCGCCTCCTCCCTGCGGCCCTCCCACCCTCAGCGTCCTCCCGAGGCTCTCCCCCTGCCTCCGGCACCTTCACACCCTCCGCCACATACGCGCCCAGCCCTGCCTCCCCCAGATACTCCGCCCTGCCTGCGCAGAGTGCCCGTCGCACCACGGAGGCTGCGATGGCTCTGATCTGCGAAAGCGCCAGTCCCTACTGCCCCCCCCCCCGCCCGCTCCACTCCTCCTCCTCGCTCTCCCTCATTCTCGCGCCCCTCCGTACCTGAGAATGCAAGGACGCCACCTGTCGGACTAAGTTCTTCTTGGACTCCTCTTCCTCCTCCATCTGTTCCAGCAGCCCAGCCTTCTCATCTTCCAGCTGCCTCAGCCTGGTGCTCAGGTTCAGTTTCTGACGAGTCTCCTCCTGAAGCAGTTCCTGGGTGGGACGGACGGAGAGAGACAAGCATGATCAGAGAGGATGGCCATCTCCAGTGTCCCCCATCAAACACTCCCAGGACAGGTACAGCACGGGGTTAGATACAGAGTCAAGCTCCCTTTACACTGTCCCCATCAAACACTCCCAGGACAGGTACAGCACGGGGATTGGCTGCTCTCTGATTTGGGAGCCTGAGTGTTGAGAGCCTCAACGAGGTGCAGCTGAGAGTGCTGGTGGCAGTTGGAGGTTGCAGAGGTGGAGAGAGGAGCTGCACTGAGCAAGGGAGAGCAGCTACCAACAAGCAGAGGAAAACTCCAATAACAGTCTCCATTAAAGAGAAGAAAGGGACATTTTGTGGAAACAAGGCTTTGTCTGGAGGTGGGTGCTGAACACCAGTAATTTACTTTGGACTGTTGGGGGAGGAACAAGTGGCTGGAACAACAAGGGGTGGGGCTGCCAATTCAACAGGAGTCTGTGCTGCTGCAAAAGCACACAGGGAAGCTCCCTCCCCACCCCAATTGCCAAACCTGGGTCAGCTGAAGCTGCCCAGCTAAACAGACGGAAGGGGATAGATAGTGCCTGGGCAGCTTCAGCTGACCCAGGTGAAGACGACTCCCCCAACCAGAAGACCGGAAGACCAACTTCAAAGACTGTTTGTTTTAAGTGTACTGTGAGCACCACCTCCAGAAAGCAAGTCATCCCTTCCAGCCTGCCTTTGCCTCTCCTCTCTTACCTCAGCCTCTCCACTAACCTGTTGTTTGTTTGTTTGTCTTTTCAAATTTTTCTGTGAATCTGTTATTTAGTGTGCAAGTCCACAATTTGGGGTGGGTTTAGCTCTTGGACCCATGGCAAGCCCTTCATCACCGGTGGCGGGGCCCTCTACTACCTACGCAGCTGCAGCTTCTGTGGCTGCCCACGTGGCCCCGTCACCCTTTAAATTATTGACATGCAGCCATGGGGTGAAGAGCTATCCCCACCCCAACATGTCTATTGAGGCCTGCGTTAAGGCAATGGCCGTGGTTGTCGGCCCCTCGGCCATTGTTGCGGCCTCAAAAATGTATGGGAAGGCTGTGTTCTTTTTGAAGACCGAGCGGGCGGTGTCCCTGGCCCTGAGTAAAGGGCTCACTGTGGGGGGGACCTTCCTGCCAGTGGACCCTCTGGGGGCCACTGCGCATCGGATAGTGTTGTCCAACGTCCCACCCTTCATTCCCAGTGAGCTCCTCCTCCCCCACCTACACCATCTGGGGGAGGTGAGGTCGGGGATCACCCCAGTCCGGCTTGGTCTTCGGGAGCACAGCCTCCAACATGTCTACTCCTTCCGCCGCCAGTTATTTATGCAGCTGGCGCGGGAGGAGGACACGGAGGGCCAATTTAATGTGGAGTTCCAGGGGACGGCCTACCGCGTCTTTTGGACCTCGGACGGGGCGCGGTGCCACGTCTGCAAGGGGGTGGGGCATGTTCGGAAGAACTGCCCCAACCTCCCGGCCGCCAGCTCCACCTCGGCGGCCCAGAGTGGTTCCACAGCACCTCCTCCCACTCCCCCCGCACATCCAACAGACACCGCTCAGTCGGTTCCGGAGGCTGTGGTTTTCACAGCCTCTGGCGGGGAGGGGAGCGTCCGTCCGAGCGGAAGGAAGACGCGGGGAAAAAAGAAACATCGTGAGGCGCGTCCCCTGGACACTTTGACTCAACCCGAGCCTGAGCTCAGCCCAAAGCCCATTCCCATGGAATCCACCTGTCCCAGGGCTGGGCTCAGGCCCAGGGTGACTAAAAAAGGAAAAAAGGGTGCGGAGGCGGAGGCCTCTGATGACATGGAGGTCTCTGAGTCTCCGCGCCCAAGTGCGAAAAAGAGGAGAAGGCACCCCTCCACAGAAATAACACAGGGCCCTGAGGTGCAGGGCCCATCTGTTGGAGGGGAGCTGCCTCCTGTTTCTGGTCCTCAGGTGCCCCCTACCGCCACCACCAAGGCTGCAAAGTCCGGGCAGGTGCTCCCTATTCCTCAGGATGGAGGGGAGGGGATGGCCCCGGTACGTGAGGCCCCTCCTGAAGGAGTAAGTGGGGCCCTGCTTGTGGTGGGGGAGCCTGGGGAAACCGCCCATTCCGCCACTGCTACTGGGTCGGGTGTCCTGAATGAAGGGGAGGGCGAGGCCCCAGAGGGTCGGGCCTCCCAGCCGGAGTCCACCACCAACCAGGAGACACCCGACCCAGTTATAACTGAGAATGCTGCCCCATCTGCTGGGCCTGTGGGTGCTGGCGGAGCGGGAGATGGCCTCCTCTCGCCGCCTCCAGTCTCGGCTCCGGCTGGTTTCCCGGAGTCCGGAACTTCTGTCTCCCCTGGACCAGTCATTGGCCTGGGGATGGAGGTGGAGGGGGGTCCTGAACCGCTGGTGCCTACAGGCTCCAGTTTCACAATAGAACCCAGAGAGGACTCCTCCGCCATCGATCCTGGGGGTGGGATCGTGACGGAGGCGGGACCAGCTGGCGCGGCCGGGACGTCCGCCCCACAGTGTGTGGTGGATGTGTCGGCCGCTGGCGGTGACGACCCGGAGGAGGATGGGGATTCGGTGCGGGGCACGGAGGATGATCTTGATTCCATCGCCAGTGAGGTGGTGGAGTCCCTCGTGCCTCCCACCGAATCTCCTCTCATCCCCACGGCGGAACTCCGGGATTTCCTCGCGGCTTGCAGAGGTTGCCGCAATAAAGTTCAGCTGGCCCTCGACCGTTGGTCGAATCTGGCGCTGATCATCCAGTCCGTCCGTGCCGCCCTTAAGATAGCGGGCAAGCGCGCGGACGTGAAACTGGTTGAGAGGCGCCGTTTTAATGTGTTCCTCAATGGGTTGCTGGGGGAGTGGAGGGCCAGGTGCACTTCCACTCCCTCCTCACAGTGAGCTGTTGGTGACGGGTTTTACGTACCTTTGACATGAAGATAACCATAGCCAGCCTCAACATCAACGGCAGCAGAGGGGCTCACCGCAGATTTCACAATCTCTCAGTCCTTAGGGAAGGGAGATACGCGGTGAGCTTTCTGCAGGAAACCCACACCGTTCCGGGAGACGAAGCCACCTGGCTCCTGGAGTGGCAGGGTGGGGTCTACATGAGTCACCTCACCCCTATTTCTAGTGGGGTGGCTATCTTGTTGGCCCCGACTTTTCAGCCGGAGATCTTGGGGTTCAAGGAGCTAGTGCCGGGCCGCTTGCTCCACCTCGCCGTTCGCCTGGGTAGCGTGCCGCTCCACCTTGTGAACGTGTACGCGCCCAGGCCCGGCGCTTTGCAAGCGCGCTTCTTTGAAGAAGTGTCCGCTCTCTTGAGCTCCATCGACAGCGGCGAGTGCATCATCCTCGGGGGGGATTTTAACTGCACCCTCGAGGTGGGGGATCGCTCCGGTCCCCAGCGCGGCCAAGCGTCGGTGGAGAAGTTGAGGGGACTGATCAGCTCCCTTAACTTGGTGGACGTCTGGCGGAATCTCCATCCCGACTCCAGCGCCTTCACGTGGAGGTCTGGAGGAGGGGGGTCGCGAATCGACCGCCTCTACATTTCGCAGGCGTACGTCTCCCGCGTTTCGGCGGCCTCCATGCGGCTGGTGCCGTGCTCGGACCACCGCCTGGTGTGGGCGGAGTTCACTCCGCTCCGCACGCGGGCGGGGTCCGCGTACTGGCACTTTAACAACCGGCTGCTGGAGGACGTGCGATTTCGGGACTCGTTCTGTCGATTCTGGGCCGACTGGAGAAGGAAGCAGGGGGGCTTCCCCTCCTTGAGGCTATGGTGGGATGTGGGCAAGACTCACATCCGCGTCTTCTGTCAGGAGTACGCGAAGGGGTCGACCAAGAGGCGGGAAGCCGAGGTCGGGCGCCTTGAGAGGGAGGTGCTCGACTTGGAATCCCGCCTCGGTCATGCCGTCGCGGACCCGGCCCTGTGGCAGGCGTACAAAGAGAAGAAGGGCGCGCTGAGGAACCTGCAGCTCATAGGGTCCCGAGGCGCGTACGTGAGGTCGCGGATCCAGATCCTGGAAGATTTGGACCGCGCCTCACCCTTCTTCTACTCGCTGGAAAAATGGCGGGGGGTCCGTAAGCAGCTTGTCGAGCTGCTGGCCGACGACGGATCCTCCATCACGGATCCGGAGGGAATGGGCCTCCTGGTCCGGACGTATTACAGTGCGTTGTTCTCTCCGGATCCGTCCAGCGAGGATGCGCGCAGAGTTTTGTGGGAGGACCTGCCGCAGGTCAGCCCGGAGGGCGCCGAAGGATTGGAGGCTCCGCTCACGTTGGCGGAGCTGACTGGCGCCCTCCACCAGCTCTCGAGGGGCAAATCCCCAGGGCTGGATGGGTTGACCGTGGAGTTCCTCAGGGCGTTCTGGGACGTCCTGGGGGACGATTACGCGCGGGTCCTGGGGGAAAGCCTGGCGACCGGGGAGATGCCCCTCTCGTGGCGCAGGGCGGTCATCGTCCTGCTGCCGAAGAGGGGCGATCTCCGCCTGCTTAAAAACTGGCGTCCGGTCTCCCTCCTCAGCACGGATTATAAGATCTTTGCCCGGGCTATGTCTACCCGCCTGGGCTCCGTGCTGGCCCACATGATCCACCCCGACCAGTCCTACACGGTCCCGGGCCGGTCCATCCAGGACAACATCCACCTGGTCCGGGACCTGATCCATCTTTCCCAGAGGACTGGTCAGTCGGTCGCCTTTCTCTCCCTCGATCAGGAGAAGGCGTTCGACAGGGTGGATCACGATTACCTTTTCGGGACTCTGCGCGCTTTCGGACTCGGGCCGCATTTCGTGGCCCGGGTCCGACTTTTATACGCCGCCGCAGAGTGTCTAGTCAAAGTTAACGGGTCCTTGACGGCGCCCCTTCGATTTGGGAGAGGAGTGCGTCAGGGGTGCCCCATGTCCGGCCAATTGTATACCATCTGCGTGGAGCCCTTCCTGTGCCTGCTTCGCAGGAGGTTGACGGGATTGGCTCTGCGCGAGCCGGCCATGCGGGTCGTCCTCTCGGCTTACGCCGACGACGTGCTCCTCGCAATCACAGATCCCGTTGACTCGCGGAGGATGCGCGACTGCCAGCAGACCTTTTCTGCCGCGTCCTCCGCGAGGATCAATTGGGAGAAATGTTCCGGACTCCTGGTTGGTCAGAGGCGGGTGGATTCCCTGCCGGAGGAGATGACACCTTTTGCGTGGAGCACCACGCACCTCCTCTATCTGGGAGTCCACCTTAGCCCCGCTGAGGAAGCCTGGCCGGCAAACTGGCAGGAGTTGGAGGCGAAAGTCACCGCTCGGCTGGGGCGCTGGACAGGACTGCTCCGAGTGCTTTCCTACAGGGGCCGAGCGTTGGTCATAAACCAACTGGTGGCCTCCATGCTGTGGTACCGGTTGGTCACTTTGGCCCCGCCCCCTGTATTTGCCACCAAGATCCAGAAGAAACTCGTCGATTTCTTCTGGGGCAAGAGGAAACACTGGGTCTCTGCCGCGGTCCTGAGTCTCCCGATCGAGGAGGGCGGTCAGTCGCTGGTGTGCGTCCGCACCCAGGCTGCGACTCTCCGCCTTCGGACCCTGCAGAGATACCTGTACGTCGAGCGTCCTCCCAGATGGTGTGCGCTGGCGACGTATTTTTTCCGCCAGTGTCACTGCCTTCAAGACGACACGCAGCTCCCGGTGGAGTCCGTTAGCCGCGCCTCTCTGAGGGAGTTGCCTGTCTTTTACCGGGATCTTTTCCGAGTCTGGAACATGGTCGCCTCCAGTCAGGGCGCTCCCCCGCCGGCGGAGGAGAGCGCCTCGGCTGTCCGGGCGGCCGACTCCGGGGACGGTCCGGCGGGCGGAGGAGTAGCTGAAACCCCCGGGACGCCCCTCACTGTGGGTGGCGAGGGGGCTCGGGAGTGCGGAGCGATCCCGGCCGAGCTGACCCCCGCTGGGCCGGAACTGCTCATCGGACCCAGGCCCCGAAACCCTCCTCGGGAGCCGGTCCCGCACAACCCGAGCCGCCTCTCGGGAATGCCCTCCGTGCCATTCCAATCGGCGCGGAGGGGTTTCCTGTACGGGCTGCTCCTGCACACTTTCCACTTCCTCGCCCTCGTCAGCCGGCCGGACACGCCCTGGCGGTCCGCGTTGCCATCTGGCGGCGAGGGGAAACCCCGATGGAGGTCTCTCTACGCGGGAGTCTTCCCCCTTTACATCGGGGACCTGGGGTGGAGGGTGCTGCACAGAGCAGTCCCGTGCAATAGGCTTTTAAGTAGGTTCACGGACTCCCAGGCCACCTGTACTTTCTGCGGCCTGGACGAGTCCGTGTTCCACATTTATACGGAGTGTGCGAGGTTGCAGCCCCTATTTGAGTATCTGAAGGGGCTGCTCCTCAAATTCTGGCTGCACTTCAGTCCCACGCTCCTGATCTTTGGGCACCCGGTGCGGAGGGGCTTGGGCCGGGAGGAGGATCTCCTCGTAGGTCTGCTCCTGGGCCTGGCCAAGGTGGCAATTCACAGGTCCAGGTTGCGGGCCGTCGGGGGTTCCGTCCTCCCTGATTGCCTGCCCCTCTTCCGCGGTTACGTTCGCGCCCGGGTGTCCCTGGAAAAGGAGCATGCGGTGTCCGCCGGTACGCTTGAGGCCTTCCGCGACCGGTGGGCACCGCAGGGACTGGAGTGCATTGTCAACGCCGAAAATGGCATTTTAATTTGAGTTTTTTGTTTATTTATCTGTTTTAATAAAGTTATTTTAAAACTGTAAATATGTACATAAAGGGGGCCTGAGGGATAAAGGCCCCCTCGATGTGAAAAATATAAAAGGGGCCTGGGGTATAAAGGTCACCTTGTTTAAAAAAAAAAAAAAAACGAGGTTAGATACAAAAATATAAAAAAAGAAAAAAAAAAAAAAAAAAACGGGGGTTAGATACAGAGTAAAGCTCCCTCCACACTGTCCCCCATCAAACACTCCCAGGACAGGTACAGTACGGGGGTTAGATACAGAGTAAAGCTCCCTCTACACTGTCCCCCATCAAACACTCCCAGGACAGGTACAGCACGGGGGTTAGATACAGAGTAAAGCTCCCTCTACACTGTCCCCCATCAAACACTCCCAGGACAGGTACAGTACGGGGGTTAGATACAGAGTAAAGCTCCCTCTACACTGTCCCCCATCAAACACTCCCAGGACAGGTACAGTATTGGGGTTAGATCTGGGTTTAATAAAGTTATTTTAAAAATATAAGTGTGTATATAAAGGGGGCCTGAGGAATAAAGGCCCCCTCGACATAAAATATATAAAAGGGGCCTGGGGTATAAAGGTCACATTAAAAAAAAACGGGGGAAAAAAAAAGAAAAAAAAAGTAAATAAAAAACGGGGGTTCGATACAGAGTAAAGCTTCCTGAATCTCTGTAATCTCCTCCAGCCCCTACAATGCTTATCCTGTGGTTCAAATCCCTCCATGGCCCCTCGTCCCCCACTGCACT
>NC_090415.1:1966563-1973800 GCF_036365525.1 Heterodontus francisci
CTCTCCCAGTCTCTCCACATTAACTGAAGTCCCTCATCCCTGGGATCATTCTGCTCAATCCCCGTCTTAACCTTCTCTGTTCTCAGGAGAACAATCCCAGCCTCTCCCAGTCTCTCCACAATAACTGAAGTCCCTCATCCCCAGGACCGTTCTCCTCAATCTCCCTCCGCACCCTCTCCAAGGCCCTCGACGTCCTTCCTAATTTGCAGGAGACCCCCCCCCGCACCTCGCGGGCTGCCCTGACCTGCATTTTGAGGAGACGGTCGGAGAGCTCAGCGCGGGATCTCTCGGTCTCAGTCAGCCGGGCCTGAACCTCCTGCAGCTGGGACTCGGCCTTCTTCCTCCGGTGCTCGGACTCCACCCGGGAGGCGGTCAGCGACTTCACCTCGTTCACCAGCTCGTGGCTCTCGCTCTCCACCATCAGCTTGCTCTTCTCCAGTGTGGCCTTGGTCTAGAGAGAGGGAGGTGGGGCAAGAGAGAGAGAGAGAGAGAGAGACAGGGAGGGCGGGCGAGACAGGGAGGGCGGGCGAGACAGGGAGGGAGGGCGAGACAGGGAGGGCGGTCGAGACAGGGAGGGAGAGAGAGAGACAGGGAGAGAGGGAGGGAGCGACCGGGGTGGGGGAGGGGTGGTGGTGGGGGGACAGGGGGAGGGGTGGTGGTGGGGGGACAGGGGGAGGGAGACATAGACAGAGAGCGATAGAGACAGACAGAACATAACACTGGTGAGGACAGGTCTGTCACTGTATAACACTGGGGTACAGTACTGGTGAGGACAGGTCTGTCACTGTATAACACTGGGGTACAGTACTGGTGAGGACAGGTGTGTCACTGTAAAACACTGGGATACAGTACTGGTGGGGACAGGTCTGTCACTGTATAACACTGGGGTACAGTACTGGTGGGGACAGGTCTGTCACTGTATAACACTGGGGTACATGACTGGTGGGGACAGGTCTGTCACTGTATAACACTGGGATACAGTACTGGTGGGGACAGGTCTGTCACTGTATAACACTGGGGTACAGTACTGGTGGGGACAGGTCTGTCACTGTATAACACTGGGATACAGTACTGGTGAGGACAGGTCTGTCACTGTATAACACTGGGATACAGTACTGGTGGGGACAGGTCTGTCACTGTATAACACTGGGATACAGTACTGGTGAGGACAGGTCTGTCACTGTATAACACTGGGGTACAGTACTGGTGAGGACAGGTGTGTCACTGTAAAACACTGGGATACAGTACTGGTGGGGACAGGTCTGTCACTGTATAACACTGGGATACAGTACTGGTGGGGACAGGTCTGTCACTGTATAACACTGGGATACAGTACAGGTGGGGACAGGTCTGTCACTGTATAACACTGGGATACAGTACTGGTGGGGACAGGTCTGTCACTGTATAACACTGGGGTACAGTACTGGTGAGGACAGGTGTGTCACTGCAAAACACTGGGATACAGTACTGGTGGGGACAGGTCTGTCACTGTATAACACTGGGATACAGTACTGGTGGGGACAGGTCTGTCACTGTATAACACTGGGATACAGTACTGGTGGGGACAGGTCTGTCACTGTATAACACTGGGATACAGTACTGGTGGGGACAGGTCTGTCACTGTATAACACTGGGGTACAGTACTGGTGGGGACAGGTCTGTCACTGTATAACACTGGGATACAGTACTGGTGAGGACAGGTCTGTCACTGTATAACACTGGGATACAGTACTGGTGAGGACAGGTGTGTCACTGTAAAACACTGGGATACAGTACTGGTGGGGACAGGTCTGTCACTGTATAACACTGGGGTACACTACTGGTGGGGACAGGTCTGTCACTGTATAACACTGGGGTACAGTACTGGTGGGGACAGGTCTGTCACTGTGTAACACTGGGGTACAGTACTGGTGAGGACAGGTCTGTCACTGTATAACACTGGGGTACAGTACTGGTGGGGACAGGTCTGTCACTGTGTAACACTGGGGTACAGTACTGGTGGGGACAGGTCTGTCACTGTGTAACACTGAGGTACAGTACTGGTGGGGACAGGTCTGTCACTGTGTAACACTGGGGTACAGTACTGGTGAGGACAGGTCTGTCACTGTGTAACACTGGGGTACAGTACTGGTGGGGACAGGTCTGTCACTGTGTAACACTGGGGTACAGTACTGGTGGGGACAGGTCTGTCACTGTGTAACACTGAGGTACAGTACTGGTGGGGACAGGTCTGTCACTGTATAACACTGGGATACAGTACTGGTGAGGACAGGTCGGTCACTGTATAACACTGAGGTGCAGTACTGGTGGGGACAGGTCTGTCACTGTATAACACTGGGGTACAGTACTGGTGGGGACAGGTCTATCACTGTATAACACTGGGGTACAGTACTGGTGGAGACAGGTCTGTCACTGTATAACACTGGGATACAGTACTGGTGGGGACAGGTATGTCACTGTATAACACTGGGATACAGTACTGGTGGGGACAGGTCTGTCACTGTATAATATTGGAGTACAGTCCTGGTGAGGACAGGTCTGTCACTGTATAACACTGGGGTACAGTACTGGGGGGGACAGGTCTGTCACTATAACACTGGGGTACAGTACTGGTGGGGACAGGTCTGTCACTGTATAACACTGGGGTACAGTACTGGTGGGGACAGGTCTGTCACTGTATAACACTGGGGTACAGTACAGTTGGGACAGGTCTGTCACTGTATAACACTGGGATACAGTACTGGTGGGGACAGGTCTGTCACTGTATAACACTGGGATACAGTACTGGTGGGGACAGGTCTGTCACTGTATAACACTGGGGTACAGTACTGGTGGGGACAGGTCTGTCACTGTATAACACTGGGGTACAGTACTGGTGGGGACAGGTCCGTCACTGTATAACACTGGGATACAGTACTGGTGGGGACAGGTCTGTCACTGTATAACACTGGGGTACAGTACTGGTGGGGACAGGTCTGTCACTGTATAACACTGGGGTACAGTACTGGTGGGGACAGGTCCGTCACTGTATAACACTGGGATACAGTACTGGTGGGGACAGGTCTGTCACTGTATAACACTGGGGTACAGTACTGGTGGGGACAGGTCCGTCGCTGTATTACACTGGGGTACAGTACTGGTGGGGACAGGTCCGTCACTGTATAACACTGGGATACAGTACTGGTGGGGACAGGTCCGTCACTGTATAACACTGGGGTACAGTACTGGTGGGGACAGGTCCGTCACTGTATAACACTGGGATACAGTACTGGTGGGGACAGGTCCGTCACTGTATAATACTGGGGTACAGTACTGGTGGGGACAGGTCTGTTACTGTATAACACTGGGGTACAGTACTGGTGGGGACAGGTCCGTCACTGTATAACACTGGGATACAGTACTGGTGGGGACAGGTCTGTCACTGTATAACACTGGGGTACAGTACTGGTGGGGACAGGTCCGTCACTGTATTACACTGGGTACAGTACTGGTGGCGACAGGTCTGTCACTGTATAACACTGAGGTACAGTACTGGTGGGGACAGGTCTGTCACTGTATAACACTGGGGTACAGTACTGGTGGGGACAGGTCTGTCACTGTATAATACTGAGGTACAGTACTGGTGGGGACAGGTCTGTCACTGTATAACACTGGGGTACAGTACTGGTGGGGACAGGTCTGTCACTGTATAACACTGGAGTACAGTACTGGTGAGGACAGGTCTGTCACTGTATAACACTGGGGTACAGTACTGGTGGGGACAGGTCCGTCACTGTATAACACTGGGATACAGTACTGGTGGGGACAGGTCTGTCACTGTATAACACTGGGTACAGTACTGGTGGGGGACAGGTCCGTCGCTGTATTACACTGGGGTACAGTACTGGTGGGGGACAGGTCTGTCACTGTATAACACTGAGGTACAGTACTGGTGGGGACAGGTCTGTCACTGTATAACACTGAGGTACAGTACTGGTGGGGACAGGTCCAGTCACTGTATAACACTGGGGTACAGTACAGTTGGGACAGGTCCGTCACTGTATAACACTGGAATACAGTACTGGTGGGGACAGGTCCGTCACTGTATAACACTGGGGTTTGTGACTGGAGTTTGCTGGAATGATGAGCAGGGGGAAGGAGGAGGGTGTGGGCGTTTGTTCGGACTCCCCACCCCCCCCTCTCCCTTCGCCACTGTTTTCTCACCCGTCTGGTCTGCTCCAGCTGTTCGGAGGAGGACCTCCAGGGCCTGCGCGTGCTCTGCCTCATGTCCTGCACCTGGGCGTCATGTGTCTTGGTGTCCTCGTCCAGCGCCCTCCTCAGCTCCGTCACCTCCTGCTCGCGCTTGGTCCTGGGGGTGGGGGCGGGGGGAGAGAGAGAGAGAGAGAGAGATCGGGTAGAGGGTCAGACGCCCGTCCGTCCGTCGAGCCTCGCGCGCCGGGGGGCCCCCACCGCGCGCCCCACACCCACCTGAGCTCCTGCTGCGCGGCCGTGGTGTCCAGGGTGTCCTCCAGCTCAGTCTTCAGCGCCTCGAGTTCCTCGTTCAGGTCGCGCCTCTGCTTGTCGACCTTGCCCCGAGCCGCCCGCTCGGCGTCCAGGTCCTCCTGCAGCTCGGCCAGCTGGGCCTGCAGCTCCCGCAGCGCCTTGAGGGCGCCGTTCCGCTGGGACACTTCCTCGTCGATCCTGCGGGGGGAGAGAGAGAGAGAGAGAGAGAGAGAGAGAGAGAGAGAGAGAGAGCGAGAGCGCAGGGAGAGGAAAAGGACTGGTTAATAAACGTCATTCGCTGCGTCTCAGCCGAGCGGAACCCCACCTCCCCCCCCCCCCCCCCACACTCCGCCCTCTCTGAAACCCGCCCCCCCCACCACCCCCCCGCCACTCCGGTCACCTGCCCAGTGCCGCCTGCAACTCCTCTTCCTTCTTCAGCAACTGCAGCTTCAGTTCCTCGATCTGCTGCTGCAGCTCCGCGATCTGCTCCTGGAAATCGGTCGACTCACCGTCCAGCTTCCCGCTTCAGCTTCTCCATCTCCTGCCGGCCCTTCTCCTCCTTCTTCAGGCGCTCTGCGGACGGGGAAGCAGAACAGGCGGCCGTCAGCGCAGCTCCGTAATCCGGGCCGACGCTCCCCGCCCCTCTCCCCCGGTGTCAGTACTGAGGGAGTGCTGCACTGTCGGAGGAGATGTATATACTCTAGGACTTGTGCTCCATCATCCAGACCGACACTCCCCCCCGGTGCCCAGTACTGAGGGAGTGCTGCACTGTCTCAGGATAAAATGTCGGTCATCTGGGACGGAGACGGGGAGCAACTGCTTCACTCCCAGGGGTTTGTTGAATTTTTTGGAATTCTCTCTCCGGAGAGAGCTGCGGATTCTCAGTCGTTGAGTCTATTCAAGGTGGAGAGGGAGAGACTTTTGGGCGCGGAGGGATATGGGGGCTTGTCCGGGATTGAGGAGTTGAGGTCGGAGGTCGGCTGTGAGCGATTGAACTGGGGGTGGTGGGGGCGGAGGGGGGGGGGGGGGTGGGTGGGGAGAGAGCAGGCTTGAGGGCCGAATGCCCCTCCTCCTGCTCCTGTATCGCTTGCCAACTGAGTGAAGGGCCTGAATGCACTCACCTTCCAGGTCGGCGACGAGGGCTTCGTGCTTGTTCCTCAACTTTGAGAGGGCCTTCACCTTCTCCTCCTCCTCCAGCAGTTGCGAGTTGGCCTCCGTCACCCGGTCGTCCAGCAGCTTCCGTTCCTGAGAGGCAGCAGGGAGAGGGGGGGGGGGGCAAAGGTCAAACGTGCGGTCAGCTGGAGCGGGCAGCCAAAGGGGCCATTCGGCCCCCACCTCTCCCCAGCTCCGTGCCGGGGTTACTGCTCCACACGAGCCTCCTCCCGCCCCCTCTTCATCTCACCCCGTCAACGTGTCCTCCTATTCTTTCTCCCTCCTGTGTTTATCCACCTTCCCCCTCCCTCAAATGCCCTGCGATTCGCCTCAACCCACTCCTGTGGTAGTGAGTTCCACATTCTCCCCACTCTCCGGGAAAGACGTCTCTCCCGAATTCCCTCCCCCCACATTGGATTTATTAGTGATTATCTTATAACGATAGCCCCCTCGTTCCGGTCTCGCCCCCGAGCGGAAAATTCTCTACGTCGACCGATCGAAAACCGATTCATAATCTTCATTACCCCTCCCTTTGGCTTTACGACACCCACTACGTCCTCACTGAATCTCTCCCCGCCCGCCACCCAGTCACACGCCTTCCCTTCTGTTTTCTGCCCCTCTCCGGCACCGACATGATGGGCCGAAGGGCCTGTTTCTGCTGCTCTATAACTCCATGACACTCCCGGCTTTCACTAGCTCCGGAGCTATCCCGTTCCACACTTTCCCCAGATCCAACACAAGGTCACAGATCGGAAATGTCCACCCAGTTTTTCTCTCCCAATCGAAGCTGCCAGAACCAGCTGAGCATTTCCGGCATTTTCTGCTTTCGTACTACGGAGAGCGAACTCTGCACAGTGCTCCAAGTGTGGTCTAACTGAGGGATATGGAGAGTGGAACTGTGCACAGTGCTCCAAGTGTGGTCTAACTGAGGGATATGGAGACTGGAACTGTGCACAGTGCTCCGGGCGTGGTCTAACCCAGGGATATAGAGAGTGGAACTGTGCACAGTGCCCCAAGTGTGGTCTAACTGAGGGATATGGAGAGTGGAACTGCGCACAGTGCTCCAAGTGTGGTCTAACTGAGGGATATGGAGAGTGGAACTGAGCACAGTGCTCCAAGTGTGGTCTAACTGAGGGATATGGAGAGTGGAACTGAGCACAGTGCTCCAAGTGTGGTCTAACTGAGGGATATGGAGAGTGGAACTGAGCACAGTGCTCCAAGTGTGGTCTAACTGAGGGATATGGAGAGTGGAACTGAGCACAGTGCTCCAAGTGTGGTCTAACTGAGGGATATGGAGATTGGAACTGTGCACAGTGCTCCAAGTGTGGTCTAACCCAGGGATATGGAGAGTGGAACTGTGCACAGTGCTCCAAGTGTGGTCTAACCGAGGGATATGGAGACTGGAATTGTGCACAGGGCTCCAAGTGTGGTCTAACCGAGCGATATGGAGATTGGAACTGTGCACAGTGCTCCAAGTGTAGTCCAACCCAGGATATGGAGAGTGAAACTGTGCACAGTGCTCCAAGTGTGGTCTAACTGAGGGATACGGAGAGCGGAACTGTGCACAGTGCTCCAAGTGTGGTCTAACCGAGGGATATGGAGA
>NC_090415.1:1974000-1976500 GCF_036365525.1 Heterodontus francisci
TGTCTTGTTCCCAATCGGAGAGGGGATTATCCCTCTCACCCACCTCTCACCATTTACACTCACAGCTGTGCTATGTCTGTTCCCAATCGGAGAGGGGGGATTAACCCTCTCACCCACCTCTCCCCATTTACACTCAGACACCTGGGCAGTCTGTCCCTATCGGAGAGGGGGGGATTAACCCTCACCCCACCTCTCCCCCATTTACACTCAGACACCGGGCAGTCTGTTCCCTATCGGAGAGGGGGGGGATTAACCCTCTCACCCACCTCTCCCCATTTACACTCAGACACCGGGCAGTCTGTTCCCTATCGGAGAGGGGGGATTAACCCTCTCGACCACCCACCATCTATCCCCATTTACACTCAGACACCGGGCAGTCTGTTCCCTATCAGAGGGGGGGATTAACCCTCTCACCCACCTCTCCCCATTTACACTCAGACACCGGGCAGTCTGTTCCCTATCAGAGGGGGGGATTAACCTCTCACCCACCTCTCCCCATTTACACTCAGACACCGGGCAGTCTGTTCCCTATCAGAGGGGGGGATTACCCTCTCACCCACCTCTCCCCCATTTACACTCAGACACCGGGCAGTCTGTTCCCTATCGAGAGGGGGATTAACCCTCTCACCCACCTCTCCCCCCATTTACACTCAGACACCGGGCAGTCTGTTCCTATCAGAGGGGGGGATTAACCCTCTCACCCACCTCTCCCCATTTACACTCAGACACCGGGCAGTCTGTTCCCTATCAGAGGGGGGGATTAACCCTCTCACCCACCTCTCCCCATTTACACTCAGACACCGGGCAGTCTGTTCCCTATCGGAGAGGGGGGATTAACCCTCTCACCCACCTCTATCCCCATTTACACTCAGACACCGGGCAGTCTGTTCCCTATCGGAGAGGGGGGATTAACCCTCTCACCCACCTCTCCCCCATTTACACTCAGACACCGGCAGTCTGTTCCCTATCGGAGAGGGGGGGATTAACCCTCTCACCCACCTCTATCCCCATTTACACTCAGACACCGGGCAGTCTGTTCCCTATCGGAGAGGGGGGATTAACCCTCTCACCCACCTCTCCCCCATTTACACTCAGACACCGGGCAGTCTGTTCCCTATCGGAGAGGGGGGATTAACCCTCTCACCACCTCTCCCCATTTACACTCAGACACCGGGCAGTCTGTTCCCTATCAGAGGGGGGATTAACCCTCTCACCCACCTCTCCCCAATTTACACTCAGACACCGGGCAGTCTGTTCCCTATCGGAGGGGGGATTAACCCTCTCACCCACCTCTCCCCCATTTACACTCAGACACCGGGCAGTCTGTTCCTATCGGAGAGGGGGATTAACCCTCTCACCCACCTCTCCCCCATTTACACTCAGACACCGGGCAGTCTGTTCCCTATTGGAGAGGGGGGATTAACCCTCTCACCCACCTCTCCCCCATTTACACTCAGACACTGGGCAGTCTGTTCCCTATCGGAGAGGGGATTAACCCTCTCACCCACCTCTCCCCATTTAACTCAGACACCGGGCAGTCTGTTCCCTATCGGAGAGGGGGGGGATTAACCTATCACCCACCTCTCCCCATTTACACTCAGACACCGGGCAGTCTGTTCCCTATCGGAGAGGGGGATTAACCCTCTCCACCACTCTCCCCATTTACACTCAGACACCGGGCAGTCTGCTCCCTATCAGAGGGGAATGAACCCTCTCACCCACCTCTCCCCATTTACACTCAGACACCGGGCAGTCTGTTCCTATCAGAGGGGGGGGATTAACCCTCTCACCCACCTCTCCCCCATTTACACTCAGATACCGGGCAGTCTGTTCCCTATCGGAGGGGGGTGGGATGAACCCTCTCACCCCACCTCTCCCCATTTACACTCAGATACCGGGCAGTCTGTTGCCTATCAGGGGGGATGAACCCTCTCACCCACCTCTCCCCATTTACACTCAGACACCGGGCAGTCTGTTCCTATCAGAGGGGGGATTAACCCTCTCACCACCTCTCCCCATTTACACTCAGACACCGGCAGTCTGTTCCCTATCGGAGAGGGGGGGGATTAACCCTCTCACCCACCTCTCCCCATTTACACTCAGACACCGGGCAGTCTGTTCCCTATCGGAGAGGGGGGGATTAACCCTCTCACCCACCTCTATCTCCATTTCCCTCCCTCCGTTTCTTGTGCGTCCCCACCAGCCTTGAGAGTCAGTGCCGCGCATTTGTGTCTTCGAGCAGAATTAACGATACTTATGTTTCCCCAACCCCTCTGCCCGACCCTCCCCGCTCTCCGTCTCTCCCCTGCAGGGCCTTTAACAAAAGGCAACAACAACTCGGCGCTCTCAAGGTCCTGCAGAGGAACTGTGCTGCGTACCTGAAATTGCGACACTGCAGTGGTGGAGGCTGTTCACCAAGGTGGGTGCGAGCGCGAGCGATTCGCCCGTCAGTGAGCGGGCTGGTGAGCGACGTGCCTGTGGCTGTGCGGCAGTGGCGGGC
>NC_090415.1:1984000-1991500 GCF_036365525.1 Heterodontus francisci
ACTTGGAGCACTGTGTACAGTTCCACTCTCCATATCCCTGGTTAGACCACACTTGGAGCACTGTGTACAGTTCCACTCTCCATATCCCTGGGTTAGACCACACTTGGAGCACTGTACACAGTTCCACTCTCCATATCCCTGGGTTAGACCACACTTGGAGCACTGTGTACAGTTCCACTCTCCATATCCCTGGGTTAGACCACCTTGGAGCACTGTGTACAGTTCCACTCTCCATATCCCTGGGTTAGACACACTTGGAGCACTGTACACAGTTCCACTCTCCATATCCCTGGGTTAGACCACACTTGGAGCACTGTGCAGAGTTCCGCTCTCCGTAGTACGAAAGCAGAAAAATGCCGGAAATGCTCAGCTGGTTCTGGCAGCTTCGATTGGGAGAGAAATACTGGGTGGACATTTCCGATCTGTGACCTTGTGTTGGATCTGGGGAAAGTGTGGAACGGGATAGCTCCGGAGCTAGTGAAAGCCGGGAGTGTCATGGAGTTATAGAGCAGCAGAAACAGGCCCTTCGGCCCATCATGTCGGTGCCGGAGAGGGGCAGAAAAACAGAAGGGAAGGCGTGTGACTGGGTGGCGGGCGGGGAGAGATTCAGTGAGGACGTAGTGGGTGTCGTAAAGCCAAAGGGAGGGGTAATGAAGATTATGAATCGGTTTTCGATCGGGTCGACGTAGAGAATTTTCCGCTCGGGGGCGAGACCGGAACGAGGGGGCTATCGTTATAAGATAATCACTAATAAATCCAATGTGGGGGGAGGGGAATTCGGGAGAGACGTCTTTCCCCGGAGAGTGGGAGAATGTGGAACTCACTACCACAGGGAGTGGGTTGAGGCGAATCGCAGGGCATTTGAGGGAGGGGGAAGGTGGATAAACACAGGAGGGAGAAAGGAATAGGAGGACACGTTGACGGGGTGAGATGAAGAGGGGGGCGGGAGGAGGCTCGTGTGGAGCAGAACCCGGCACGGAGCTGGGGAGAGGTGGGGGCCGAATGGCCCCTTTGGCTGCCCGCTCCAGCTGACCGCACGTTTGACCTTTGCCCCCCCCCCCCTCTCCCTGCTGCCTCTCAGGAACGGAAGCTGCTGACGACCGGGTGACGGAGGCCAACTCGCAACTGCTGGAGGAGGAGGAGAAGGTGAAGGCCCTCTCAAAGTTGAGGAACAAGCACGAAGCCCTCGTCGCCGACCTGGAAGGTGAGTGCATTCAGGCCCTTCACTCAGTTGGCAAGCGATACAGGAGCAGGAGGAGGGGCATTCGGCCCCTCAAGCCTGCTCTCTCCCCCACCCACCCCCCCCCCCTCCCCCCCCACCACCCCCAGTTCAATCGCTCACAGCCGACCTCCGACCTCAACTCCTCAATCCGGACGAGCCCCCATATCCCTCCGCGCCCAAAAGTCTCTCCCTCTCCACCTTGAATAGACTCAACGACTGAGAATCCGCAGCTCTCTCCGGAGAGAGAATTCCAAAAAATTCAACAAACCCCTGGGAGTGAAGCAGTTGCTCCCCGTCTCCGTCCCAGACCGACATTTTATCCTGAGACAGTGCAGCACTCCTCAGTACTGGCACCGGGGGGAGTGTCGGTCTGGATGATGGAGCACAAGTCCTAGAGTATATACATCTCCTCCGACAGTGCAGCACTCCCTCAGTACTGGCACCGGGGGAGAGGGGCGGGGAGCGTCGGCCCGGATTACGGAGCTGCGCTGACGGCCGCCTGTTCTGCTTCCCCGTCCGCAGAGCGCCTGAAGAAGGAGGAGAAGGGCCGCAGGAGATGGAGAAGCTGAAGCGGAAGCTGGACGGTGAGTCGACTGATTTCCAGGAGCAGATCGCGGAGCTGCAGCAGCAGATCGAGGAACTGAAGCTGCAGTTGCTGAAGAAGGAAGAGGAGTTGCAGGCGGCACTGGGCAGGTGACCGGAGTGGCGGGGGGGTGGTGGGGGGGGCGGTTTCAGAGAGGGCGGAGTGTTGGGGGGGGGGGGGGGAGGTGGGGTTCCGCTCGGCTGAGACGCAGCGAATGACGTTATTAACCAGTCCTTTTCCTCTCCCTGCGCTCTCGCTCTCTCTCTCTCTCTCTCTCTCTCTCTCTCTCTCCCCCCGCAGGATCGACGAGGAAGTGTCCCAGCGGAATGGCGCCCTCAAGGCGCTGCGGGAGCTGCAGGCCCAGCTGGCCGAGCTGCAGGAGGACCTGGACGCCGAGCGGGCGGCTCGGGGCAAGGTCGACAAGCAGAGGCGCGACCTGAACGAGGAACTCGAGGCGCTGAAGACTGAGCTGGAGGACACCCTGGACACCACGGCCGCGCAGCAGGAGCTCAGGTGGGTGTGGGGCGCGCGGTGGGGGCCCCCCGGCGCGCGAGGCTCGACGGACGGACGGGCGTCTGACCCTCTACCCGATCTCTCTCTTTCTCTCTCTCCCCCCCCGCCCCCACCCCAGAGACCAAGCGGGAGCAGGAGGTGACGGAGCTGAGGAGGGCGCTGGACGAGGACACCAAGACACATGACGCCCAGGTGCAGGACATGAGGCAGAGGCACGCGCAGGCCCTGGAGGTCCTCTCCGAACAGCTGGAGCAGACCAGACGGGTGAGAAAACAGTGGCGAAGGGAGGGGGGGGGGGTGGGGAGTCGAACAAACGCCCACACCCTCCCTCTTCCCCCTGCTCATCATTCCAGCAAACTCCAGTCACAAACCCCAGTGTTATACAGTGACGGACCTGTCCCCACCAGTACTGTATTCCAGTGTTACACAGTGACAGACCTGTCCCAACTGTACTGTACCCCAGTGTTATACAGTGACAGACCTGTCCCCACCAGTACTGTACCCCAGTGTTATACAGTGACAGACCTGTCCCCACCAGTACTGTACCCCAGTGTTTATACAGTGACAGACCTGTCCCCACCAGTACTGCACCTCAGTGTTATAGTGACAGACCTGTACCCACCAGTACTGTACCCTCAGTGTTATACAGTGACAGACCTGTCTCCACCAGTACTGTACCCCAGTGTTATACAGTGACAGACCTGTCCCCCACCAGTACTGTACCCCAGTGTTATACAGTGATAGACCTGTCCCCAACAGTACTGTACCCCAGTGTTATACAGTGACAGACCTGTCCTCACCAGTACTGTATCCCAGTGTTACACAGTGACAGACCTGTCCCCACCAGTACTGTATCCCAGTGTTACACAGTGACAGACCTGTCCCCACCAGTACTGTAACACAGTGTTATACAGGACAGACCTTCCCCACCAGTACTGTACCCAGTGTTATACAGTGACAGACCTGTCCTCACCAGTACTGTACCCCAGTGTTATACAGTGACAGACCTGTCTCCACCAGTACTGTACCCCAGTGTTATACAGTGACAGACCTGTCCTCACCAGTACTGTACCCCAGTGTTATACAGTGACGGACCTGTCCCACCAGTACTGTACCCCAGTGTTATACAGTGACAGACCTGTCCCACCAGTACTGTACCCCAGTGTTATACAGTGACAGACCTGTCCCCACCAGTACTGTACCCCAGTGTTATACAGTGACAGACCTGTCCCCACAGTACTGTACCCCAGTGTTATACAGTGACAGACCTGTCCTCACCAGTACTGTACCCCAGTGTTATACAGTGACAGACCTGTCTCCACCAGTACTGTACCCCAGTGTTATACAGTGATAGACCTGTCCCACCAGTACTGTATCCCAGTGTTATACAGTGACAGACCTGTCCCACCAGTACTTTACCCCAGTGTTATACAGTGACAGACCTGTCCCACCAGTACTGTACCCCAGTGTTATACAGTGACAGACCTGTCCCCACCAGTACTGTACCCAGTGTTATACAGTGACAGACCTGTCCCCACCAGTACTGTACCCCAGTGTTATACAGTGACAGACCTGTCCCCACCAGTACTGTACCCCTGTGTTATACAGTGACAGACCTGTCCCCACCAGTACGGTACCCCAGTGTTATACAGTGACAGACCTGTCCCACCAGTACTGTACCCAGTGTTATACAGTGACAGACCTGTCCTCACCAGTACGGTCCCCCCAGTGTTATACAGTGACAGACCTGTCCCCACCAGTCTGTACCCCAGTGTTATACAGTGACAGACCTGTCCACCACCAGTACGGTACCACCAGTGTTATACAGTGACAGACCTGTCCCCACCAGTACTGTACCCAGTGTTATACAGTGACAGACCTGTCCCCACCAGTACTGTACCCCAGTGTTATACAGTGACAGACCTGTCTCCACCAGTACTGTACTCAGTGTTACACAGTGACAGACCTGTCCCACCAGTACTGTACCCCCAGTGTTATACAGTGACAGACCTGTCCCCACCAGTACTGTACGACAGTGTTATACAGTGAATGACCTGTCCTCACCAGTACTGTACCCCAGTGTTACACAGTGACAGACCTGTTCCCACCAGTACTGTACCTCAGTGTTACACAGTGACAGACCTGTCCCCACCAGTACTGTACCCCAGTGTTACACAGTGACAGACCTGTCCCACCAGTACTGTACCCCAGTGTTATACAGTGACAGACCTGTTCTCACCAGTACTGTACCCCAGTGTTACACAGTGACAGACCTGTCCCCACCAGTACTGTACCCCAGTGTTATACAGTGACAGACCTGTCTCCACCAGTACTGTACCCCAGTGTTATACAGTGACAGACCTGTCCCCACCAGTACTGTACCCCAGTGTTACACAGTGACAGACCTGTCCCACCAGTACTGTACCCCAGTGTTATACAGTGACAGACCTGTCCCCACCAGTACTGTACCCCAGTGTTACACAGTGACAGACCTGTCCCCACCAGTACTGCACCTCAGTGTTATACAGTGACAGACCTGTCTCCACCAGTACTGTACCTCAGTGTTACACAGTGACAGACCTGTTCCCACCAGTACTGTACCCCAGTGTTATACAGTGACTGACCTGTCCCCACCAGTACTGTACCTCAGTGTTATACAGTGAATGACCTGTCCTCACCAGTACTGTACCCCAGTGTTACACAGTGACAGACCTGTCCCACCAGTACTGTACCTCAGTGTTACACAGTGACAGACCTGTCCCCACCAGTACTGTACCCCAGTGTTACACAGTGACAGACCTGTCCCCACCAGTACTGTACCCCAGTGTTATACAGTGACAGACCTGTTCTCACCAGTACTGTACCCCAGTGTTACACAGTGACAGACCTGTCCCCACCAGTACTGTACCCAGTGTTATACAGTGACAGACCTGTCTCCACCAGTACTGTACCCCAGTGTTATACAGTGACAGACCTGTCCCCACCAGTACTGTACCCCAGTGTTACACAGTGACAGACCTGTCCCCACCAGTACTGTACCCAGTGTTACACAGTGACAGACCTGTCCCCACCAGTAGTGTACCCCAGTGTTATACAGTGACAGACCTGTCCCCACCAGTACTGTACCTCAGTGTTATACAGTGACAGACCTGTCCCACCAGTACTGTACCCCAGTGTTATACAGTGACAGACCTGTCCCCACCAGTACTGTATCCCAGTGTTATACAGTGACAGACCTGTCCCCACCAGTACTGTACCCCAGTGTTATACAGTGACAGACCTGTCCCCACCAGTACTGTATCCCAGTGTTTTACAGTGACACACCTGTCCTCACCAGTACTGTATCCCAGTGTTATACAGTGACAGACCTGTTCTCACCAGTACTGTATCCCAGTGTTATACAGTGACAGACCTGTCCCCACCAGTACTGTATCCCAGTGTTTTACAGTGACACACCTGTCCTCACCAGTACTGTATCCCAGTGTTATACAGTGACAGACCTGTCCCCACCAGTACTGTATCCCAGTGTTTTACAGTGACACACCTGTCTTCACCAGTACTGTATCCCAGTGTTATACAGTGACAGACCTGTCCCCACCAGTACTGTATCCCAGTGTTTACAGTGACACACCTGACTCACCAGTACTGTATCCCAGTGTTATACAGTGACAGACCTGTCCCCACCAGTCTGTATCCCAGTGTTTTACAGTGACACACCTGTCCTCACCAGTACTGTATCCCAGTGTTATACAGTGACAGACCTGTCCCCACCAGTACTGTACCCCAGTGTTATACAGTGACAGACCTGTCCCCACCAGTACTGTATCCCAGTGTTATACAGTGACAGACCTGTCCCCACCAGTACTGTATCCCAGTGTTATACAGTGACAGACCTGTCCCACCAGTACTGTATCCCAGTGTTTTACAGTGACACACCTGTCCTCACCAGTACTGTACCCCAGTGTTATACAGTGACAGACCTGTCCTCACCAGTACTGTATCCCAGTGTTATACAGTGACAGACCTGTCCCCACCAGTACTGTACCCCAGTGTTATACAGTGACAGACCTGTCCCCACCAGTACTGTATCCCAGTGTTATACAGTGACAGACCTGTCCTCACCAGTACTGTATCCAGTGTTATACAGTGACAGACCTGTCCCACCAGTACTGTACCCCAGTGTTATACAGTGACAGACCTGTCCCCACCAGTACTGTATCCCAGTGTTATACAGTGACAGACCTGTCCCCACCAGTCATGTACCCCAGTGTTATACAGTGACAGACCTGTCCCCACCAGTACTGTATCCAGTGTTATACAGTGACAGACCTGTCCCCACAGTACTGTACCCCAGTGTTATACAGTGACAGACCTGTCCCCACCAGTACTGTACCCCAGTGTTTTACAGTGACAGACCTGTCCCAACCAGTACTGTACCCCAGTGTTAACAGTGACAGACCTGTCCCCACCAGTACTGTATCCCGCTGTTTTACAGTGACACACCTGTCCTCACCAGTACTGTACCCCAGTGTTATACAGTGACAGACCTGTCCTCACCAGTACTGTACCCCAGTGTTATACAGTGACAGACCTGTCCTCACCAGTGTTATGTTCTGTCTGTCTCTATCGCTCTCTGTCTATGTCTCCCTCCCCCTGTCCCCCCACCACCACCCCTCCCCCTGTCCCCCACCACCACCCCTCCTCCACCCGGTCGCTCCCTCCCTCTCTCCCTGTCTCTCTCTCTCCCTCCCTGTCTCGCCCCGCCCTCCCTGTCTCGCCCTCCCTCCCTGTCTCGCCCTCCCTCCCTGTCTCGCCCTCCCTCCCTGTCTCGCCCTCCCTCCCTGTCTCGCCCTCCCTCCTGTCTCGCCCGCCCTCCCTGTCTCGCCCGCCCTCCCTGTCTCGCCCGCCCTCCCTGTCTCTCTCTCTCTCTCTCTCTCTTGCCCACCTCCCTCTCTCTAGACCAAGGCCACACTGGAGAAGAGCAAGCTGATGGTGGAGAGCGAGAGCCACGAGCTGGTGAACGAGGTGAAGTCGCTGACCGCCTCCCGGGTGGAGTCCGAGCACCGGAGGAAGAAGGCCGAGTCCCAGCTGCAGGAGGTTCAGGCCCGGCTGACTGAGACCGAGAGATCCCGCGCTGAGCTCTCCGACCGTCTCCTCAAAATGCAGGTCAGGGCAGCCCGCG
>NC_090415.1:1996500-2011500 GCF_036365525.1 Heterodontus francisci
AGGAGCTGGAGGTGACCGTCCAGCAGCTGGGGGAGCGAACGTCGGCCTGCGACAAGCAGGAAAAGACCAAGAACCGATTGCAGCAGGAGCTGGACGACCTGACCCTGACCTTGACCTCGACAACCAGCGGCAGCTGGTCAGCAACTTGGAAAAGAAACAGCGGAAGTTTGACCAGGTGAGAGCAACCGGAGCGGGAGGAGGCCATTCAGCCCCTCGAGCCTGCTAACACGTTCAGTGCGATCCCAGACGATCTTGTACTCCGCCATCCCGGACGAGCCCCCATATGCCTCAATGTCAACAAATATACATCTCCCCTCCAACAGTGCAGCACTCCCTCAGTACTGGCACCGGGGGGAGTGTCGGCCTGGATTATGGAGATCAAGTCCTAGAGTATATACATCTCCCTCCAACAGTGCAGCACTCCCTCAGTACTGGCACCGGGGGAGTGTCGGCCTGGATTATGGAGATCAAGTCCTAGAGTACATACATCTCCCTCCGACAGTGCAGCACTCCCTCAGTAACTGACACCGGGGGAGTGTCGGTCTGGATTATAGAGATCAAGTCCCAGAGTATATACATCTCCCTCCGACAGTGCAGCACTCCCTCAGTACGGACACCGGGGGAGTGTCGGCCTGGGATTATAGAGATCAAGTCCCAGAGTATATACATCTCCCTCCGACAGTGCAGCACTCCTCAGTACTGATACCGGGGAGTGTCGGCCTGGATTATGGAGATCAAGTCCTAGAGTATATACATCTCCCTCCGACAGTGCAGCACTCCTCAGTACTGGCACCGGGGAGTGTCGGCCTGGATTATGGAGATCAAGTCCTCGAGTATATACATCTCCCTCCGACAGTGCAGCACTCCCTCAGTACTGACACCGGGGAGTGTCGGCCTGGATTATGGAGATCAAGTCCTCGAGTATATACATCTCCCTCTGACAGTGCAGCACTCCCTCAGTACTGACACCGGGGGGAGTGTCGTCTGGATTATAGAGATCAAGTCCTCGAGTATATACATCTCCCTCTGACAGTGCAGCACTCCCTCAGTACTGACACCGGGGGGGAGTGTCGGTCCTGGATTATAGAGATCAAGTCCTAGAGTATATACATCTCCCTCCGACAGTGCAGCACTCCCTCAGTACTGACACCGGGGGAGTGTCGGTCTGGATTATAGAGATCAAGTCCCAGAGTATATACATCTCCCTCCGACAGTGCAGCACTCCCTCAGTACTGGCACCGGGGTGTGTCGGTCTGGATTATGGAGATCAAGTCCTAGAGTATATACATCTCCGTCCGACAGTGCAGCACTCCCTCAGTACTGACACCGGGGAATGTCGGTCTGGATTATGGAGATCAAGTCCTCGAGTATATACATCTCCCTCCGACAGTGCAGCACTCCCTCAGTACTGACACCGGGGGAGTGTCAGTCTGGATTATGGAGATCAAGTCCTAGAGTATATACATCTCCCTCTGACAGTGCAGCACTCCCTCAGTACTGACACCAGGGGAGTGTCGGTCTGGATTATAGAGATCAAGTCCTAGAGTATATACATCTCCCTCCGACAGTGCAGCACTCCCTCAGTACTGGCACCGGGGGGAGTGTCGGTCTGGATTATGGAGATCAAGTCCGAGAGTATATACATCTCCCTCTGACAGTGCAGCACTCCCTCAGTACTGACACCAGGGGAGTGTCGGTCTGGATTATAGAGATCAAGTCCTAGAGTATATACATCTCCCTCCGACAGTGCAGCACTCCCTCAGTACTGGCACCGGGGGAGTGTCGGTCTGGATTAGGGAGATCAAGTCCTAGAGTATATACATCTCCCTCCGACAGTGCAGCACTCCCTCAGTACTGGCACCGGGGGAGTGTCGGTCTGGATTATGGAGATCAAGTCCTAGAGTATATACATCTCCCTCCGACAGTGCAGCACTCCCTCAGTACTGGCACCGGGGGAGTGTCGGTCTGGATTATGGAGATCAAGTCCTAGAGTATATACATCTCCCTCCGACAGTGCAGCACTCCCTCAGTACTGATACCGGGGGGAGTGTCGGCCTGGATTATGGAGATCGAGTCCTCGAGTATATACATCTCCCTCTGACAGTGCAGCACTCCCTCAGTACTGGCACCGGGGGAGTGTCGGCCTGGATTATGGAGATCGAGTCCTCGAGTATATACATCTCCCTCCGACAGTGCAGCACTCCCCTCAGTACTGACACCGGGGGAGTGTCGGTCTGGATTATAGAGATCAAGTCCCAGAGTATATACATCTCCCTCCGACAGTGCAGCACTCCCTCAGTACTGGCACCGGGGTGTGTCGGTCTGGATTATAGAGATCAAGTCCTAGAGTATATACATCTCCCTCTGACAGTGCAGCACTCCCTCAGTACTGGCACCGGGGGAGTGTCGGTCTGGATTATAGAGATCAAGTCCTGGAGTATATACATCTCCCTCCGACAGTGCAGCACTCCCTCAGTACTGACACCGGGGGAATGTCGGTCTGGATTATGGAGATCAAGTCCTCGAGTATATACATCTCCCTCCGACAGTGCAGCACTCCCTCAGTACTGACACCGGGGGGAGTGTCGGTCTGGATTATGGAGATCAAGTCCTCGAGTATATACATCTCCCTCCGACAGTGCAGCACTCCCTCAGTACTGGCACCGGGGGAGTGTCGGTCTGGATTATAGAGATCAAGTCCTGGAGTATATACATCTCCCTCCGACAGTGCAGCACTCCCTCAGTACTGACACCGGGGGAATGTCGGTCTGGATTATGGAGATCAAGTCTCGAGTATATACATCTCCCTCCGACAGTGCAGCACTCCCTCAGTACTGACACCGGGGGAGTGTCGGTCTGGATTATAGAGATCGAGTCCTCGAGTAGATACATGCAACAATGTGACTTGACTAACGTGCGGGTGGTTTTGATGCTGTTCCGCAGATGCTGGCGGAAGAGAAGGGTGTGTCAGCGCGCCACGGGGAGGAGAGGACCGGGCCGAGGCCGAGGCTCGTGAGAAGGAGACCAAGGTGCTGTGGTTAACCCGCTCACTCAACGAGGCGGTGGAGAGTAAGGAGGAACTGGAGCGTCTGAACAAGCAGCTCCGTTTGGAGATGGATGATTTAATGAGCTCCAAGGACGATGTGGGAAAGAACGTAAGTGATGGGACTGCGGTGACGGGTGATCTCTGTCTCTGTCTGTCTCTATGTCTGTCTCTGACTCTGTCTCTATGTATGTCTCTGTCTGTATGTCTTTCCCCCCCCAGTCTTTCCACCCCAGTCTCTCTCCCCCCAGTCTCCACCCTCCCCCCCAGTCCTCCTCCCTCCCCCCCCAGTCTGCTCCCTCCCCCCAGTCCTCCTCCCTCCCCCCCCCAGTCTGCTCCCTCCCCCCCCAGTCTGCTCCCTCCCCCCCAGTCTCCTCCCTCCCCCCCAGTCTCCTCCCTCCCCCCAGTCTCCTCCCTCCCCCCCAGTCTCCTCCCCCCCCAGTCTCCTCCCCCCCAGTCTCCTCCCCCCCAGTCTCCTCCCCCCCAGTCTCCTCCTCCCCCCAGTCTCCTCCCCCCCCAGTCTCCTCCCCCCCAGTCTCCTCCTCCCCCCCAGTCTCCTCCCCCCCAGTCTCCTCCCCCCCAGTCTCCTCCCTCCCCCCCAGTCTCCTCTCCCCCCCAGTCTCCTTCCCCCCACTCCCGTCTCCCCTATCTCTACGCCCCCACCGTCCCCTCCCCCCCCCCGTCTTCTCTCCCCCCCCCCCCCCCCCCGTTCCCATTCTGCCCGCCCCGTTCTCCTCCCCCTCCGTTCTCTCCCCCCTCCGTTCTCTCCCCCCTCCGTTCTCTCCCCCCCCAATCTCTCCCCCCCGATCTCTCCCCCCCGATCTCTCCCCCGCCCCCCGATCTCTCCCCCCCCGTTCTCTCCTCCCCCCCCCCGTTCTCTCCCCCCCCCGTTCTCTACCCCCCCCGTTCTCTACCCCCCCCCGTTCTCTACCCCCCCCCCCGTTCTCTACCCCCCCCCCGTTCTCTACCCCCCCCCCCGTTCTCTACCCCCCCCCCCGTTCTCTACCCCCCCCGTTCTCTACCCCCCCCCGTTCTCTACCCCCCCCCGTTCTCCCTCCCCCCCCCGTTCTCTCCCCCCCGTTATCCCCCCCCTCGTTCTCCCCCCCCGTCGTTCTCCCCCCCCGTCGTTCTCCCCCCCCCTCGTTCTCCCCCCCTCGTTCTCCGCCCCTCCCTCGTTCTCCCCCCCAGCTCGTTCTCCTCCCCCCCCCCGTTCTCTCCCCCCCTTTCTCCCATCCCCGTTCTCCTCTCCCCCGCCCCCCCCATTCTCCCCCCCCCCGTTCTCCTCTCCCCCCAGTTCCCCCCCCAGTTCACCCCCTCTATCTACCCCCCTCTGCCTACCCACCCCCCCCCCCCCACCTCTGTCACCCCCTCTCCCCCCCATCCCGTCACTCTCCTTCTGTCTGGCACTCTTGCTCTCTGTAACAGTCTCTCTTCCTCACACTGACCGTAGCGGTGCCCTCTCTTCCTCACACTGACCGTTGCAGTGCCCTCTCTCCCTCACACTGACCGTGCGGTGCCCTCTCTCCCTCACACTGACCGTGCGGTGCCCTCTCTCCCTCACACTGACTGTGCGGTGCCCTCTCTCCCTCACACTGTCCGTGCGGTGCCCTCTCTCCCCATGCACTGACCGTGCAGTGCCCTCTCTCCCCATGCACTGACCGTGCGGTGCCCTCTCTCCCTCACACTGTCCGTGCGGTGCCCTCTCTCCCTCACACTGACCGTGCGGTGCCCTCTCTCCCTCACACTGACCCGTGCGGTGCCCTCTCTCCCTCACACTGACCATGCGGTGCCCTCTCTCCCTCACACTGACCGTGCGGTGCCCTCTCTCCCTCACACTGACCGTGCGGTGCCCTCTCTCCCTCACACTGTCCGTGCGGTGCCCTCTCTCCCCATGCACTGACCGTGCGGTGCCCTCTCTCCCTCACACTGACCGTGCAGTGCCCTCTCTCCCTCACACTGACAGTGCGGTGCCCTCTCTCCTCACACTGACCATGTGGTGCCCTCTCTCCCTCACACTGTCCGTGCGGTGCCCTCTCTCCCTCACACTGTTCGTGCGGTGCCCTCTCTCCCTCACACTGTTCGTGCGGTGCCCTCTCTCCCTCACACTGACCGCGCGGTGCCCTCTCTCCCTCACACTGACCATGAGGTGCCCTCTCTCCTCACACTGACCGTGCGGTGCCCTCTCTCCCTCACACTGACCGTGCGGTGCCCTGTCTCCCTCATACTGTCCGTGCAGTGCCCTCTCTCCCTCACACTGGCAGTGCAGTGCTCTCTCTCCCTCACACTGGCAGTGCAGTGCCCTCTCTCCCTCACACTGACCGTGCAGTGCCCTCTCTCCCTCACACTGACTGTGCGGTGCCCTCTCTCCCTCACACTGTCCGTGCGGTGCCCTCTCTCCCCATGCACTGACCGTGCAGTGCCCTCTCTCCCCATGCACTGACCGTGCGGTGCCCTCTCTCCCTCACACTGTCCGTGCGGTGCCCTCTCTCCCTCACACTGACCGTGCGGTGCCCTCTCTCCCTCACACTGACCGTGCGGTGCCCTCTCTCCCTCACACTGACCATGCGGTGCCCTCTCTCCCTCACACTGACCGTGCGGTGCCCTCTCTCCCTCACACTGACCGTGCGGTGCCCTCTCTCCCCTCACACTGTCCGTGCGGTGCCCTCTCTCCCCATGCACTGACCGTGCGGTGCCCTCTCTCCCTCACACTGACCGTGCAGTGCCCTCTCTCCCTCACACTGACAGTGCGGTGCCCTCTCTCCCTCACACTGACCATGTGGTGCCCTCTCTCCCTCACACTGTCCGTGCGGTGCCCTCTCTCCCTCACACTGTTCGTGCGGTGCCCTCTCTCCCTCACACTGTTCGTGCGGTGCCCTCTCTCCCTCACACTGACCGCGCGGTGCCCTCTCTCCCTCACACTGACCATGAGGTGCCCTCTCTCCCTCACACTGACCGTGCGGTGCCCTCTCTCCCTCACACTGACCGTAGCGGTGCCCTGTCTCCCTCACACTGTCCGTGCAGTGCCCTCTCTCCCTCACACTGGCAGTGCAGTGCTCTCTCTCCCTCACACTGGCAGTGCAGTGCCCTCTCTCCCTCACACTGACCGTGCAGTGCCCTCTCTCCCTCACACTGACCATGCGGTGCCCTCTCTCCCTCACACTGACCGTGCGGTGCCCTGTCTCCCTCACACTGTCCGTGCGGTGCCCTCTCTCCCTCACACTGACCATGCGGTGCCCTCTCTCCCTCACACTGACCGTGCGGTGCCCTCTCTCCCTCACACTGTCCGTTGCGGTGCCCTCTCTCCCTCACACTGTCCGTGCAGTGCCCTCTCTCCCTCACACTGACCATGCGGTGCCCTCTCTCCCTCACACTGACCGTGCGGTGCCCTGTCTCCCTCACACTGTCCGTGCAGTGCCCTCTCTCCCTCACACTGGCAGTGCAGTGCTCTCTCTCCCTCACACTGGCAGTGCAGTGCCCTCTCTCCCTCACACTGACCGTGCAGTGCCCTCTCTCCCTCACACTGACCGTGCAGTGCCCTCTCTCCCTCACACTGACCGTGCAGTGCCCTCTCTCCCTCACACTGACCGTGCGGTGCCCTCTCTCCCTCACACTGACCGTGCGGTGCCCTCTCTCCCTCATACTGTCCGTGCGGTGCCCTCTCTCCCTCACACTGACCGTGCGGTGCCCTCTCTCCCTCATACTGACCGTGCAGTGCCCTCTCTCCCCATGCACTGTCCGTGCGGTGCCCTCTCTCCCCATGCACTGACCGTGCAGTGCCCTCTCTCCCCATGCACTGACCGTGCGGTGCCCTCTCTCCCTCACACTGTCCGTGCGGTGCCCTCTCTCCCTCACACTGTCCGTGCGGTGCCCTCTCTCCCTCACACTGACCGTGCAGTGCCCTCTCTCCCCATGCACTGACCGTGCAGTGCCCTCTCTCCCCCATGCACTGACCGTGCGGTGCCCTCTCTCCCTCACACTGACCGTGCGGTGCCCTCTCTCCCTCACACTGACCGTGCGGTGCCCTGTCTCCCTCACACTGTCCGTGCAGTGCCCTCTCTCCCTCACACTGGCAGTGCAGTGCTCTCTCTCCCTCACACTGGCAGTGCAGTGCCCTCTCTCCCTCACACTGACCGTGCAGTGCCCTCTCTCCCTCACACTGACCGTGCAGTGCCCTCTCTCCCTCACACTGACCGTGCAGTGCCCTCTCTCCCTCACACTGACCGTGCGGTGCCCTCTCTCCCTCACACTGACCGTGCGGTGCCCTCTCTCCCTCATACTGTCCGTGCGGTGCCCTCTCTCCCTCACACTGACCGTGCGGTGCCCTCTCTCCCTCATACTGACCGTGCAGTGCCCTCTCTCCCCATGCACTGTCCGTGCGGTGCCCTCTCTCCCCATGCACTGACCGTGCAGTGCCCTCTCTCCCCATGCACTGACCGTGCGGTGCCCTCTCTCCCTCACACTGTCCGTGCGGTGCCCTCTCTCCCTCACACTGTCCGTGCGGTGCCCTCTCTCCCTCACACTGACCGTGCAGTGCCCTCTCTCCCCATGCACTGACCGTGCAGTGCCCTCTCTCCCCATGCACTGACCGTGCGGTGCCCTCTCTCCCTCACACTGACCGTGCGGTGCCCTCTCTCCCTCACACTGACCGTGCGGTGCCCTCTCTCCCTCACACTGACCGTGCGGTGCCCTCTCTCCCCATGCACTGACCGTGCGGTGCCCTCTCTCCCTCACACTGACCGTGCGGTGCCCTCTCTCCCTCACACTGTCCGTGCGGTGCCCTCTCTCCCCATGCACTGACCGTGCGGTGCCCTCTCTCCCTCACACTGACCGTGCAGTGCCCTCTCTCCCTCACACTGACAGTGCGGTGCCCTCTCTCCCTCACACTGACCATGTGGTGCCCTCTCTCCCTCACACTGTCCCGTGCGGTGCCCTGTCTCCCTCACACTGACCGCGCGGTGCCCTCTCTCCCTCACACTGACCATGAGGTGCCCTCTCTCCCTCACACTGACCGTAGCGGTGCCCTCTCTCCCTCACACTGACCGTGCGGTGCCCTGTCTCCCTCACACTGTCCGTGCAGTGCCCTCTCTCCCTCACACTGGCAGTGCAGTGCTCTCTCTCCCTCACACTGGCAGTGCAGTGCCCTCTCTCCCTCACACTGACCGTGCAGTGCCCTCTCTCCTCACACTGACCGTGCGGTGCCCTCTCTCCCTCACACTGTCCGTGCAGTGCCCTCTCTCCCTCACACTGTCCGTGCAGTGCCCTCTCTCCCTCATACTGTCCGTGCGGTGCCCTCGCTTCCCTTGCACACTGACCGGGCGGTGCCCCCTGTCCACCTCGCACACTGACCGGGCGGTGCCCTTTCTCCCCTCGCACACTGACCGGGCGGTGCCCTTTCTCCCCTCGCACACTGACCGGCTGTTTGTTGTGCCCCGCTCACTCAGGTTCACGAGCTGGAGAAAGCCAAGCGGGCACTGGAGCAGCAGGTCGAGGAGATGAAGACACAGCTGGAGGAAAGCTGAGGCTGGAGGTCACCATGCAGGCCACCAAGGCCCAGTTCGACCGCAGCCTGCAGTCGCGGGACGAGCAGAACGACGAGAAGAAGCGGACCCTGCTGAAACAGGTCGGCGATCGGCCGGGCGGGGCTGCGCGGGAGACTCCGGGGTGGCGCACTCTGCCCTGCCCCCACCCCTCGCCCATGTCAAGAGAGCTTTCCCCGTCTTCCACATCCTGGGGCGCGGTGGGCACATCACAGAGCACAGGAGGAGGCTGTTCGGCCCGTTATGCCCGTGCTGTCTCTCTGACAGAGCTATCCAATTAATCCCACACTTGTGATTGTCTCAGCTACGGTGAATCGATTGAAGGGGGAAAAAAAGAGAGTGGTGGGGGGGGGTGTGGGGGAAGATGGGCCGAAGGGCTTCTCCTCGTGCGCTGGGGGCAGAGCGGGCCGGTGTATTGGGTGGCTGTTGGGTTTTAATGTAACGGTGCCTCCCCTGAACCTCTTCCTCCCCCCTCCCCTCCTCCCCCACCCCACCGATCTCCGCAGGTCCGGGAGCTGGAGGTTGAGCTGGACGACGAGAGGAAGCAGCGTTCCTCCGCCCTGGGCTGCAGAAGCAGCTGGAGATGGAGCTGAAGGACCTGGAGGCCCACGTCGATGGGCCAACAAGGGCCGAGACGAGGCGGTCAAGCAGCTGAGGCGACTGCAGGTGGGCGCCGGAGGGCGGAGAGGGGAGGCGAGGTTGTTGGGGGTGGGGGGGGGGGGGGGACGCGGGTCATCACCCAGGTTGGAGTCGTGCAGGGATTAAAAACTGAGAGAGGGCCCCCGCCCCCCCCAACCTTGCAGGTGTCGATTTAACAGGAGTAGGCCATTAGGCCGCACGAGCCTCCTCTCCTTCCACCCCCCGCCCCGCGTTCAGGATCCGATCCCGGCCGATCTCCGACCGCAGCTTCCCAATCCCGGACGAGCCCCCAATATCCCTCGATTCCCGCCGCGCCCAAAAATCCCCCGTCTCCATCCCAAATGGGCCGAACCCTTACCCTGAGACTGCGACGCCCCCTCCCCCGCCACTTCGTGACGCTCCAGCCAATGAGGGGGGGGAAAACAGCCTCTCGCCATCTACCCTGTCAAAACCGACCCGCCGCTCCGTATTTTATACGTTTCAATGAGATCCCCTCCCATTCTCCTAAACTCCAGGGATTATCGGCCCCCATTCGACTCCGTCTCTCCTCATCGGACACCCAACCATCCCAGGAATCAGTCTGATGAACCTCTGTTGCACTCCCACTAGGGCAGGTATACCGTTCCTTCGGCACGTTTAAACACCTCATCTCAAAAACGGCACCTCCGACAGTGCAGAGTATTTACATCTCCCTCCGACAGTGCAGCACTACCCTCAGTACTGACACCGGGGGAGTGTCGGCCTGGATTATGGAGATCAAGTCCCAGAGTATATACATCTCCCTCCGACAGTGCAGCACTCCCTCAGTACTGGCACCGGGGGAGTGTCGGACTGGATTATAGAGATCAAGTCCTAGAGTATATACATCTCCCTCCGACAGTGCAGCTCTCCCTCAGTACTGACACCGGGGGAGTGTCAGCCTGGATTATGGAGATCAAGTCCTAGAGTATATACATCTCCCTCCGACAGTGCAGCACTCCCTCAGTACTGGCACCGGGGGAGTGTCGGACTGGATTATAGAGATCAAGTCCTAGAGTATATACATCTCCCTCCGACAGTGCAGCTCTCCCTCAGTACTGACACCGGGGAGTGTCAGCCTGGATTATGGAGATCAAGTCCTAGAGTATATACATCTCCCTCCGACAGTGCAGCACTCCCACAGTACTGGCACCGGGGAGTTTGGCCTGTCCCATGCAGTGCTGTGCATCTGTTTGCAGGAAGCAGTCTGTGCAAGGTGTGCTACTTGGCTTTGGCCTAATGTGTGTGTCTCTCTCTCTCTCTCACACACATTCCCCCTCCTCTCTTCCCCACCCCCACCCCATGTCCTCCGGTTCCTGCATTCTCTCTCTGTCTCCCTCTCTATCTCCCTCTGTCTCTCTCTCTATCTCTCTCTGTCTCTCTCTCTGTCTCTCTCTCTGTCTCTCTGTCTCTGTCTCTCTGTCTCTGTCTCTCTGTCTCTGTCTCTCTGTCTTCTGTCTCTCTGTCTCTCTGTCTCTCTCTGTCTCTCTGTCTCTCTGTCTCTCTCTGTCTCCCACCCCTCCCTCTCTGCCCCAGACTCAGATGAAGGACCTCCTACGGGAGTTGGAGGAAGCTCGGACCTCCCGGGATGAGATCTTCTTCCAGTCCAAGGAAACTGAGAAGAAGCTGAAGAGCCTCGAGGCGGAACTGTTACAGACGCAGGAGGTAGGATCCGTCACCAATAACCCTCCCCTGGATTAACAGCGAGGGGGGGAGGTACGATCCGTCACCAATAACCCCACCCCCCCCCCCACCGGATTAACTGCGAGGGGGAGGGCGAGGGGAGGAGGGGTCATTAATAAACAGCGAGGGAGGAGGAGGATTAATAAACAGCGAGGGGGGAGGGGGATTAATAAACAGCGAGGGGGAGGAGGATTAATAAACAGCGAGGGGGGAGGGAGGATTAATAAACAGCGAGGGGGGAGGAGGAGGATTAATAAACAGCGAGGGGGGAGGAGGAGGATTAATAAACAGCGAGGGGGGAGGGGAGTCATTAATAAACAGCGAGGGGGCATCGCATGAATAAACAGCGAGGGGGGAGCAGTGAGGGGTCCTCTGGTGCTGTGTGCGCGGCTGGGAAGGGGGCAAGTCCCCGGGCTGTGTGCGAGTGCGCGCTGTTTTAAACGGCCGCCCCTCTCCCTCCGTCCCTCCTCTCTAGGACCTGGCAGCATCGGAGCGTGCCCGCCGACTGGCTGTGCAGGACCGTGACGACATGGCCGACGAGTTTGGAAACAGCCACGTCCGGGAAGTGAGTGAACCGAGCAAGCGAGCGGTCCGCCCTGGCCGGCCCTCCAGCCCCTCCCTCCCTTCCCTCGCCTCCGCCCAGTCGCGTGTTCGCACTCTCTGCAATGATGCTCGTGCCCCCCTCCTTCTCTCTCTCTCTCTTTTGTCACCATTCAGCCCATTAGGTGCACGATGAGACCTGGCTCGTTGGGGGCAGAGGATGAAGGACAGCACGACCCCCGATGGGCCGAATGTCATCCTGTTGTGTTGCACCATGGAACGGTTTCTAGGAACCTGTGCGCCAAGCGTTGCCGGGCTGAACTGCCCTTCCTAACTAAGTACATCTGCAGTTGAAATGCCTGGCCGTTGATTAAAAAAACCCCGCCTTTCGGGCTGGGAAATCCGCCAGACTTGCTCGGTCTGGCCGGGTTGTGACTCCAGAGGCCGCAGCGATGTGGGAATCACTGACCCGCTGCCCCACCGACATTGTGGGCGGTGGGGGGATGGGAACAAGAGGGGCGCCTTCTCGAGGGGGTCTCGAAGGCCAGTGTGGCCTGCGGGAGCCCGCCCTCCCGACATTCCCGTTTACATTCCTGGCTGTTTTCCCCGGCAGGTCCGCCCTGTTGGAGGAGAAGCGCCGGCTGGAGGGCAGGATCGGGCAGCTGGAGGAGGAGCTGGAGGAGGAGCAGGGCAATGCAGAGCTCCTCAGCGACCGCTACCACAAGGTCACCCTGCAGGTGAGGAGGGCGGAGGGGTTTGCGGGGGGTCCGGGGGTGAAGGAGGGGCCCGGGGTTTGTGGCGGCCCGGGTCAAACGGCGGGAGGGCGGGGCGGGAGAAAAGGAGGAGGTTTCGAGTCAGCCGGCCCTCACAGGGCGGGGTGGGGGTCCTATCCCCGGCCTGCGGTGAAGCCCGCTGCAGTCGATTTGTCGGTCGGTCGTCGCGATCTGGGAAGCAGATTCAGCAGCGGCTCTCGAGAGGGGAGTGCTGGAAGGGGGAGCACTTGACAGGTGCGCGGGGGAAAGAGCCGGGGACGGTGGTGGGGGAGCGGGGATAGCCGGTTTTGCGGAGCCGGCACGGGGAGCCCGGGCCAAATGGCCTCGTCCTGTAGCAGCGTCATTCCAGCCACCCGTGCTACGCTGCCAAGCTGGGTCTTAACGCAGTTGCTAATCTTTCTTCCGCACCCCCCCCCCCCAATCTCCTTCCCCCCCCCCCCCCCCCCCCCCCCCCCCGCCTTCTCCAGGTGGAGACGATGACGACTGAGCTGTCTTCCGAGCGCAGTCTGTCCCAGAGGCTGGAGAACTCGAGGCAGCAGCTGGAGCGCAGAACAAGGAGCTGTGCAGCAAACTGCAGGAGCTGGAAGGTGTGGTACGCTCCAGGTACAAGTCCAGTGTCACCACCATGGAGACCAAAGTTGCTCAACTGGAGGAGCAGCTGGAGGTGGAAGCCAAGTGAGTACGGCGCGCGCCAGTGATTTCCGCCCCCCCCCCCCCCCCCACAACCCACCCTGTAACTCTCCGTCCTGATCCCCCACCAACCCCCCCAGGACCTGAGCTCCATAATCCAGGCAAACCTCCCTTGAGGGTGACGACAGGGATGGAAACCCAGGAGGGGAGGAGGTGGCGGTGATTGGGAACTGAGTGTAACTGTGTGCCTCTCTCTCTCTCTCTCGCTCCCTCCTCCCCTCTGCCTCTCTCGCAGGAACGCTCGCTGGCGAATAAGTTGTTGCGAAGGGGAGAGAAGAGGCTGAAAGAGCTGCTGCTTCAGATCGAGGATGAACGCAGACATGCGGATCAGTTCAAGGAGCAGGTAAGAGAGAAGGGGGGGGCCCGGGAGGGGCAGATCAGCAACAGGCGGAGCGAGACCCTGGGTGTCCCCCTCCCTCCCTCTCTCTCTCTCCCTCTGTGTCCTCCCCCTCACTCTCCGTGTCCCAAATCATTCTCCATTTTCCCAAATCACTCTCCGTTTCCCCAAATCACTCTCTGTTCCCCCCCCCTCACTCTCCGTGTCCCCCTCTCTCACTCTCCGTGTCCCCAAATCATTCTCCATTTCCCCAAATCATTCTCCATTTCCCAAATCACTCTCCGTTTCCCCAAATCACTCTCTGTTTCCCCCCCCCTCACTCTCCGTGTCCCCCCTCTCTCACTCTCCGTGTCCCCAAATCATTCTCCATTTCCCCAAATCACACTCTGTTTCCCCCCCCCTCACTCTCCGTGTCCCCCCTCTCTCACTCTCCGTGTCCCCCCTCTCTCTCACTCTCCGTGTCCCCCCCTCTCTCACTCTCCGTGTCCCCCCCTCTCTCACTCTCCGTGTCCCCCCTCTCTCTCATCTCCGTGTCCCCCCCTCTCTCACTCTCCGTGTCCCCCCCTCTCCTCACTCTCCGTGTCCCCCCCTCTCTCACTCTCCGTGTCCCCCCCTCTCTCACTCTCCGTGTCCCCCCCTCTCTCACTCAACGTGTCCCCCCTCTCTCTCACTCTCTGTGTCCCCCCCTCTCTCTCTCCGTGTCCCCCCTCTCTCTCTCCGTGTCCCTCCTCTCTCTCTCTCCGTGTCCCTCCTCTCTCTCTCTCCGTGTTCCCCCCTCTCTCTCTCCGTGTTCCCCCCTCTCTCTCTCCGTGTCCCACCCTCTCTCTCTCCGTGTCCCCACCCTCTCTCTCTCCGTGTCCCCACCCTCTCTCTCTCCGTGTCCCCACCCTCTCTCTCTCCGTGTCCCCCCCCTCTCTCTCTCCGTGTCCCCCCTCTCTCTCTCTCTGTGTCCCCCCTCTCTCTCTCCGTGTCCCCCCTCTCTCTCTCCGTGTCCCCCCTCTCTCATCCTCTCCGTGTCCCCCTCTCTCTCTCTCCGTGTCCCCCCCTCACTCTCCGTGTTCCCCCCCCCCACTCTCCGTGTCCCCCCCTCTCTAATCTCTGTGTCCCCCCTCACTCACTCTCCGTGTCCCCCCTCTCTCTCTCCCGTGTCCCCCCTCTCTCTCTCTCTCCGTGTCCCCCCTCTCTCTCTCTCCGTGTCCCCCCTCTCTCTCTCTCCGTGTCCCCCCTCTCTCACTCTCCGTGTCCCCCCCCTCATCTCCTTGTCCCCCCCTCTCTCTCACCGTGTCCCCCCCTCTCTCTCTCCGTGTCCCCCCTCTCTCTCTCCGTGTCCCCCCTCTCTCATCTCAATGTCCCCCTCTCTCATCTCCGTGTCCCCCTCTCTCACTCTCCGTGTCCCCCCTCTCTCATCTCCGTGTCCCCCCTCTCTCTCTTTCCGTGTCCCCCCCCTCTCTCACTCTCCGTGTCCCCCTCTCTCTCTCTCCGTGTCCCCCCTCTCTCTCTCTCCGTGTCCCCCCTCTCTCTCTCTCCGTGTCCCCCCTCTCTCTCCGTGTCCCCCTCTCTCTCTCTCTCTCTCTCCGTGTCCCCTCTCTCTCTCTCTCTCCCTCTCCGTGTCCCCCCCCTCTCTCTCTCTCGTGTCCCCCTCTCTCTCTCTCTCTCTCCGTGTCCCCCCCACCTCTCTCTCTCTCTCTCTCCGTGTCCCCCCACCTCTCTCTCTCTCTCTCTCCGTGTCCCCCCCACCTC
>NC_090415.1:2014000-2051500 GCF_036365525.1 Heterodontus francisci
TCCTGCCAGTGTCCACTGTGGCTGTGCTACTGCATGAGGCGTCAGGCTTCCGCTCCCTTGTGTGCTCGCTCCACCGTCACCTCCCCACCTCCAATTCCTCCTCCACTCCCCAGGCTGCTCCTCCCTCCCCCCCTCTCGAGCTGCTCCTCCCTCTCTCTCTCCCCCCAAGCTGCTCCTCCCTCTCTCTCTCTCTCTCTCTCCCCTCGAGCTGCTCCTCTTCTCTCTCTCTCTCTCTCTCTCTCTACCAAGCTGCTCCTCCCTCTCTCTCTCCGAGCTGCTCCTCTCTCCCTCTCCCCGAGCTGCTCCTCTCTCTCATCTCCTTGAGCTGCTCTTCTCTTTCTCTCTCTCTCCGAGCTGCTCCTCTCTTTCTCTCTCTCTCTACCAAGCTGCTCCTCCCTCTCTCTCTCTCCCCAAGCTGCTCTCATCTCTCTCTCTCTCAGCTGCTCCTCTCATCCCTCTCCCCGAGCTGCTCTCTCTCTCGCCTTGAGCTGCTCTTCTCTTTCTCTCTCTCTCTCTCCGAGCTGCTCTCTCTCTCTCTCTCTCTCTCCCCGAGCTGCTCCTCTCTTTCTCTCTCTCTCTACCAAGCTGCTCCTCCCTCTCTCTCTCTCCCTGAGGCTGCTCCTCTCTCTCCCTCTCCCGAGCTGCTCTCTCTCTCCTCTCTCCTTGAGCTGCTCTTCTCTTTCTCTCTCTCTCTCTCCGAGCTGCTCCTCTCTCCCCGAGCTGCTCTCTCTCTCTCTCTCTCCCCGAGCTGCTCTCTCTCTCTCTTTCCTTGAGCTGCTCCTCTCTTTCTCTCTCTCTCCAAGCTGCTCCTCTCTCCTCTCCCCATGTTGCTCCTCTCTTTCTCTCTCTCTCCCCGAGTTGCTCCTCTCTTTCTCTCTCTCTCTCTCCCTGAGCTGCTCCTCTCTCTCCCTCTCCCCGAGCTGCTCTCTCTCTCTCTCTCCTTGAGCTGCTCTTCTCTTTCTCTCTCTCTCTCTCCGAGCTGCTCCTCTCTCCCCGAGCTGCTCTCTCTCTCTCTCTCTCCCCGAGCTGCTCTCTCTCTCTCTTTCCTTGAGCTGCTCCTCTCTTTCTCTCTCTCTCCAAGCTGCTCCTCTCTCCCTCTCCCCATGTTGCTCCTCTCTTTCTCTCTCTCTCCCCGAGTTGCTCCTCTCTTTCTCTCTCTCTCTCTCCCCGAGCTGCTCCTCTCTTTCTCTCTCTCTCCCCGAGCTGCTCCTCTCTCTCTATCCCTTTACCTCCCTACCTGGCACCGTAGCTTGGCTTTTCCACACTAATTGTTCTGTGTCTGCAGCATTAAAGTTGCCTTGCGGGTGCATTGTGCTGTGGCCCTGTTAACCGCTCCCCCTTCCCCCACTTCTCCCCTGTCATCGAGCATTGGGTGCTGAGATTCCTGTCCGGAGTAGTGTTGTAGAGACTTGTGCATCACCTCTCTCCCTCTCGTTCCCTCTCTCCAGGCGCGGAGGGCACCTCACTTACACGTCCCGCATCAGCCGCCGTGTCCTGCAGGAGGAGGGCTTGGTGGAAAACTCGGACGAGGAGACGGAGAGTCGGGACGGAGACGCCGGCGGGCACCAGATTCCGGATCAGGAGCAGCAGCAGCCTGCGCACGCACTGCGGGAGTGAAAGGGGAGATCCGGGACCCCTCTCCGACCTCCCCCCCCCACCTGATCTCCCTCCACCGACCCTCCCCCACCCCTCTCCGTCTGCACCAGTCACAGGGCCCGCCGGTCACTCACGGGCTGCATGTGTGCCTGTGTTTGTGAAGCACCCCGCAGAGGAAGAGCTGCTGCCCGATTGACTTGCGGGGCAGGGGTTGTGGGGGGAGGGGGGAAGACGAACAAGGCTGCTTTTCACAAGTCGGCTGACGTGCTCCCCACTCAGGGCACTCCCGGCTATGTGTGTGTGTCTGTCTCTCTCGCTCGCTCTCTGCCTATCTCTCCCCGCGCGCTCTCTGCCCCTCTCTCACTCCCCCGCGCCCTCTCTGCCCCCTCTCACTCCCCCGCGCCCTCTCTGCCCCTCTCTCACTCCCCCGCGCCCTCTCTGCCCCTCTCTCACTCCCCCGCGCCCTCTCTGCCCCTCTCTCACTCCCCCGCGCCCTCTCTGCCCCTCTCTCACTCCCCCGCGCCCTCTCTGCCCCTCTCTCACTCCCCCGCGCCCTCTCTGCCCCTCTCTCACTCCCCCGCGCCCTCTCTGCCCCTCTCTCACTCCCCCGCGCCCTCTCTGCCCCTCTCTCACTCCCCCGCGCCCTCTCTGCCCCTCTCTCACTCCCCCGCGCCCTCTCTGCCCCTCTCACTCCCCTGCGCCCTCCCTGCCCCCCTCTCAATCCCCCGCGCCCTCTCTGCCCCTCTCTCACTCCCCCGCGCCCTCTCTTGTGCTCTCACTCTCTCTTTCTCTCCCATTCCTGAACCCCCACCCAACAGATTGCTTTTAACCTCCTCCCGCTCTGTGATCTCCTGAACCTCCGCCCCCTTTTAAGTATTTCTTTCTCCACGGCTGATGCACTTTTTAAATCCGCGTGGGATTTCCCGGGAACGGGATTCAAGGCTCGATGGCTAATCCTGGTCGGGGCAGGGGGTGGGAGTTGCGGGAACACGCAGCGGGAGGTGGGGGGGGGGGGGGTGGTGGTGGGCGGGGAGATGTGGGCCTCTTGTCAGTCGCTGTTAACCCCACTCAGAAGACCCGCTTGCCTTCCCAGCCCCATCTCTGAAGAAATTCAGGAATGTCATGCGATACCGAGCAGCAACTTTCGAGGTGGGGGGGGGAGGGGGGGTGGGAAGAGTGTTGAGGCACCCCGGACCCGACGAAGGACTGATTTTATTTTTTTTTTTGAAGTGTAGTCACTGGTATGACGTAGGAAAAACAGCAGCCAATCTGCACACAGCAAGATCCCACAAACAGCAAAGGGGCAACGACCCAGATGGCCGGTTTTTTTTTTTCCCAGCAATGTTGGTTGATGTATAAATATTGAGCCCCCGGGGGCACTGAGGAGAACTCCCCTCCCCTCCCCTCCCCTCCTGACTGCAATCCCCCAACCCCCTACTCTTCTTCCAACAGTGGCTGTGGTGCATCTCACCCCCCACCCGAGAGGGCAGACGGGGTCTGGCGTCTCGTCCTGCAAGACGTCACAAATGCATGTACTCAAGACAGGGTTCGTTCTGGACAGCTCTGTGCCCCTCCCTCCCTCCCTCTCTCTCCCTCTCTCTCTCTCTCTCTCTGGCCTCACTTCATGTCTCCCTCGTTCGTGCCCCTTTTATGTTATATTTTTATCATTAATTAAAAAAGGAGTTCCCTGCGAGGGAAGCTGCATCTTTGGGTAAATGGCAATAAACCGATTGACTTGAAAGCCCGCGTCCCGCCTCGTACTGTCGTCTCCTGAGTTCTTTGCGGGTTTCCCCCTCCGCCCGGAGAGAGCTGGATCGCTGGGAGGGGCCACTCTGGGCGAGGGAGGGCAGTGCTGCACTCCCTCAGTACTGACACCGGGGGAGTGTCGGCCTGGATTATGGAGATCAAGTCCGAGAGTATATACATCTCCCTCCGACAGTGCAGCACTCCCTCAGTACTGACACCGGGGGAGTGTCGGTCTGGATTATAGAGATCAAGTCCGAGAGTATATACATCTCCCTCCGACAGTGCAGCACTCCCTCAGTACTGGCACCGGGGGAGTGTCGGCCTGGATTATGGAGATCAAGTCCTAGAGTATATACATCTCCCTCCGACAGTGCAGCACTCCCTCAGTACTGACACCGGGGGAGTGTCGGCCTGGATTATGGAGATCGAGTCTCTGGAGTGGAACTTAATGAAGAATGAGGTTAGTGGGGTTTGAAGTGAGAGCAGATGGGGAGGAGGGGGGTTTGTTGCGGGGCAGGGTTTGAGATGGGTTCTCGTCCTGAATTCCTGGACAGAAACGTCACCGACGGTATCAGTGCGGGGGCTCTCGGGCAGGTCTGTGGTTCGGGAGCCCGGATGCAGAAAAACCATACACGCACACACACCGGGATCAATTACATGACGGTTTTATATTTTCCGAAATCGCCCTCCGTTCTCACCGGCGCGAATGATTTAAACTGTCCAGACAAGGGAGGGGGTGGAAAACCGCGCCTCGTGTCTCTCGGATATCAGGATCGAGTGGGTCAAAGCTGCTGTGAATCCTGACCGAGCCTCGATCTCCGGACTCGTCCCTCATTTCCTGGCACTCCCAGTAGCGGGAGACGGACACGCGAGCGGGCGCCGTCCTGCAGTTTGTGGTATCTCGATGAATCGCCCGCGGGGTTAGGGAATTACTCCAGATGTTAGGAAGTCACTCCAGGAGTTACTGAGTCACTCCAGATGTTAGGAAGTCACTCCAGGAGTTACTGAGTCACTCCAGATGTTAGGAAGTCACTCCAGGAGTTACTGAGTCACTCCAGATATTCGGATGTCACTCCAGGAGTTACGGAATCGCTCCAGATGTCACAGAATCATTCTTGGTGTTCGAGGGTCACTCCAGGAGCTAACGGAATCACTCGCAGGGTTCGAGAATCCACTCCACAGATGTTCGCAAGTCACTCCAGGAAATACTGTGGCACTGCAGATGCGGCAAAGTCACTCCAGGAGTTACGGAATCGCTCCAGCCGTTGCGGAATCGCTCCCGGGGTTCGAGCCACAGCGGTTGCCCTTGGGGACGTCTGGGGGAGGGGACTGCGCCCCGGGGAGGGCCGCCCCGTGCCGGGAGCGCTGGTGGGCGAGCAGGTTGTAGGAGCGGTTAAAGCGGCGAGGGCAGGCTGGGCAGCGGAAGGGCCGCTCGCCGGTGTGGGTGCTCTGGTGCTGCACCAGGTTGCAGGAGCGGCCGAAGCTGCGGCCGCAGACGGAGCAGGCGAAGGGCCGCCGGCCGGCGTGCGAGGCCCCGTGCCGCCGCAGGTGGGCGGCGCAGGTGAAGGCCCGGCCGCAGGCCCGGCAGCGGTAGGGCCGCTCGCCGGTGTGGCAGCGGCCGTGCTGGGCCAGGTTGGAGGACTGGCCGAAGGCCTTGCCGCAGACGCCGCAGCGGAAGGGGCGCTCGCCGGCGTGGCAGCGGCCGTGGCGGGCCAGGTTGGAGGCAGTCTTGAGCTGCTGCCCGCAGAGGCCGCAAGGGAAGGGGCGGGGCTCGCCGGGCGCCGCGGCAGTGACGCACCGGGGGCAGGCCTGTTCCAGCCCGGCTGCCCCGGTGAAGCCGCGGCCGCAGCGCGAGCAGATGAGCGCCGGAGCCGCCTCCTCCGCCAGCTCCTGGACGCCCGGGCACCGCCGGCAGTGGACCCTCAGGTCCGAGGGCTGGACGAAGCCGCGGCCACAGTCGGCGCACTGGTACGGCTTGACGGCGGCGTGGCTGTGCCGGTGGCGCAGCAGGCTGGACGAGGTCTTGAAGGCCTGGCCGCACTCTCCGCACCGGAAGGGCTGGCGGTGGCCGCCCGCTGCGGGATCCTCCTCTGCCCCACCGTGCTCAGGGGGCCTGGGATCGGCATGGCGGGCGGGGACAGCCATCGGGGCGGCGGGGGGTGGTAGCCAGTGGCGACAGAGAGAGACAGGCCCCTGCAAAACAAACAAAAACACCGTGGTTAGATTTGAGCCGAAATTCGACTAGAGAGGCATCGCAAAATGGGCACTATGGAATGGTTATCGCCCAACTCCCGCCCAGATTACAGGGCTGTGACAAATAACCTCGGCCGTAATGCCCTTCTTGGTCAAATAGCTCACTCCCCTGCAGATTGCCTGTGTGAACCCCGCCCCAGTCGAATATCACACTAACCAGAAGCTGTGACTCCTTCCACCCCGCCACCCACCACCCAGCTCGAACATCTCCAGATATTGGAGTTGCAATGCCCCATATGGTTGAATATCTCGTTCTCTGGCACGGCTTGCGACGCCTCCCGTGATCGAACATCGCGCACTAACCCTGAAACCTGCGACACCACCCCTGTTTGAACATCCCGCTCTCACCACACAACCTACGCTGGCTCCCCTGGTCGAACATCCCACTCCAGCCCAGAAACCTGTGATGTGTCTGCTCGTCGAACATCCTGCTCTAGCCACGAAACGTGCGACGACTCCCCTGGTCGAACATCCCACTCTAGTCCGCTCTAAATCGCTAAACGTGACGACTCCCCTGTTCGAACATCACGCTGTAACTCTGAAACGTGTGATGACTCCCTTGGTTGAACATCCTGCTCAAACCCCAAAACCTGTGATGTCTCCCTTGGTCGGACATCCCGCTCTAACCCAGAAACGTGACTCCTCCCCTGGCCGAACTTCCCGCTGTAACCACACAACCTGTGACGATTTCCCTGGTCGAATATCCCACTCTAACCCAGAAACCTGTGACGCCTCCCCTGGCGGAATATCCCGCTCGAACCACAAAACCTGTGACGACTCCCGTGGCCGAATATCCCACTCTAACCCAGAAACTTGTGACTCCAGCCCTGACCGAACATCCCGCTGTAACCACACAACCTGTGACGATTTCCCTGGTCGAATATCCCACTCTAACCCAGAAACCTGTGACGCCTCCCCTGGCCGAACATCCCGCTCTAACCACAAAACCTGTGATGACACCCCTGGTCAAATATCCCACTCTAACCCAGGAACCTGTGACGCCTCCCCTGGCGGAATATCCCGCTCGAACCACAAAACCTGTGACGACTCCCCTGGTCGAATATCCCACTCTAACCCAGAAACATGTGACGCCAGCCCTGACCGAACATCCCGCTCTAACCACAAAACCTGTGACCCTCCCCTGGCTGAACATTCTGCTGTAACCACGAAACGTGTGATGACTCCCCCGGTCGAACATCCTGCTCGAACCCGAAACCTATGACTACTTCCCTGGTTGAATATCCCGCTCTAACCACAGAACCTGTGACGACACCCCTGGTTGAAGTTCCCCCTATAACTACACAGATCCTGACACCTCCCCTTGTCAAACATCACTCTCAAACCACAAAACCTGTTTCGACTCCCCTGGTCGAACATCCCACTCACACCACAAAACCTGTGACATCTCCCCTGGTCGAACATCCTTGATGTAACCACGAAACGTGTGACGACTCCCCTGGTCGAACATCCCGTTCTAACCCCCAATCATGTGACGTCTCCGCTAGTCGAACATCTCGCTCTAACCCCCCGAAATCTGTGCCGACTCCCCTGTTCGAACATCCTGCTGTAACCACGAAATGTGTGATGACTCCCATGGCCGAACATCCCGCTCTTACCACAGAACCTGAGAGGTCTCCGCTAGTGGAACATCTCGCTGTAACCCCCGAAGTCTGTGGCTTCTCCCCCTGGTCGAACATCTGGCTCTAATTCAAAAGCTGTGACGCTCCCCTGGTCGAACATCCCGCTCTCACCACGAAACCTATGACGACTTCAGTGGTCGAACATCCCACTCTAACCCAGAAACGTGTGGCGCCTCCCCTGACCGAACATCCCTCTCAAACCCCGGAAGCCTGTGACGCCTCCCCTGGCCGAACATCCCTCTCAAACCCCGGAAGCCTGTGACGCCTCCCCTGGCCGAACATCCCTCTCAAACCCCAGAAGCCTGTGACGCCTCCCCGAGTCGAACATCCCAGTCTAACCCCCAGAAACCTGTGACGACTCCCCTGGTCGAACAACCCGCTCTAACCCCCAGAAACCTGCGACGACTCCCCTAGTCGAACATCCCAGTCTAACCCCCAGAAACCTGTGACGACTCCCCTGGTCGAACAACCCGCTCTAACCCCCAGAAACCTGCGACGACTCCCCTAGTCGAACATCCCAGTCTAACCCCCAGAAACCTGCGACGACTCCCCTAGTCGAACATCCCAGTCTAACCCCCAGAAACCTGCGACGACTCCCCTGGTCGAACAACCCAGTCAACCCCCAGCAACAACACGCACCACCACCTCCATTAACTGTCGGCGAGCGAAAAGGAAATGGCAGTGACTTTAAAGGACCAGGGAGGGGGCGGGGCCGAGAGCGGGAGGGCGTGGCCTCCTGGGCCGGCTCCGCCCATTCCGTCCAGTCGCCCGGATGTGGAGGAGGCCAGTCGCGGCCTGATGGAGCAGCGTCGTCTCCAGGTCGAATCCCCCTCGCCCCTCCCCCACTCTGCCAGCCACACCCTCCCCTCCCCCACCCAGGGGCCGCTCTGGTTAGTCAGGGTGGGGGAGGGGTGGGTGCACTCACCGCCACTTTGAATTCGCTTCCAATTGATGCCAGCCCCAGTCCGCCGGCTCCTCCCCCTTTCCTCTCCTCCGGTGCGCCTGCGCGGCGCCGGCTCCTCCCCTTTCTTCTCCTCCAGTGCGCGGCGCCGGCACCTCCCCTTTTGTCGCCGCCGCTCGGCGCCGGCTCCTCCCCTTTCCTCTCCTCCCGTGCGCTTGCGCGGCGCCGGCTCCTCCCTTTCCCTCTCCGCCCCTCCCGCTGCAACACGCATGCGTTGCCCCGCCCCCCCCCCGATGGGGCGTAGTCACCCGCCCCGCGGCACTCTGGGTAGAGCTTCCCCCCACAACCATTGCCTGTACAACAACAACAGCAACAACTGCTGCCCTCCATAGCACCGCAACATGGCGGCCCTATTTCCCCTCCTGACAGAGGCGAAGGGCCCTGGAGCGATTTCAACAGGAATCCACCTGTTCAAACCCCTCAATGGCCCCTCACCTCCCTCCCTCCCTATCTCTGTAACCTCCTCCAGCCCCTACAGTTCTCACCCTCCTCTTCAAATCCCTCCATGCTTCCTCACCTCCCTCCCTATCTCTGTAACCTCCTCCAGCCCCTACAGTTCTCACCCTCCTCTTCAAATCCCTCCATGGCCCCTCACCTCCCTCCCTCCCTATCTCTGTAACCTCCTCCAGCCCCTACAGTTCTCACCCTCCTCTTCAAATCCCTCCATGGCCCCTCACCTCCCTCCCTCCCTATCTCTGTAACCTCCTCCAGCCCCTACAATTCTCACCCTCCTCTTCAAATCCCTCCATGCTTCCTCACCTCCCTCCCTATCTCTGTAACCTCCTCCAGCCCCTACAGTTCTCACCCTCCTCTTCAAATCCCTCCCTATCTCTGTAACCTCCTCCAGCCCCTACAGTTCTCACCCTCCTCTTCAAATCCCTCCATGCTTCCTCACCTCCCTCCCTATCTCTGTAACCTCCTCCAGCCCCTACAATTCTCACCCTCCTCTTCAAATCCCTCCATGGCCCCTCACCTCCCTCCCTCCCTATCTCTGTAACCTCCTCCAGCCCCTACAGTTCTCACCCTCCTCTTCAAATCCCTCCATGGCCCCTCACCTCCCTCCCTCCCTATCTCTGTAACCGCCTCCAGCCCCTACAGTTCTCACCCTCCTCTTCAAATCCCTCCATGGCCCCTCACCTCCCTCCCTCCCTATCTCTGTAACCTCCTCCAGCCCCTACAGTTCTCACCCTCCTCTTCAAATCCCTCCATGGCCCCTCACCTCCCTCCCTCCCTATCTCTGTAACCTCCTCCAGCCCCTACAGTTCTCACCCTCCTCTTCAAATCCCTCCATGGCCCCTCACCTCCCTCCCTCCCTATCTCTGTAACCTCCTCCAGCTGCTACAGTTCTCACCCTCCTCTTCAAATCCCTCCATGGCCCCTCACCTCCCTCCCTCCCTATCTCTGTAACCTCCTCCAGCCCCTACAGCTCTCACCCTCCTGTTCAAATCCCACCATGGCCCCTCGCTCCCTGAATTTTTACCTCACGGAGGCAGTCTATTCAGCCCGTCGTCTCTGTGCTGGCTCGCCGAAGAGCAATTCACCTGGTGCCACTCCCCCACCTTCTCCCCGAAGCCCCGCACATGCTTCGTTTTCAGATAACACTCCAATTCCCTCCTGAGTGCCTCGGTCGAACCTGCCTCCGCCGCACTCTCAGGCAGCCCGTTCCAGACCTTAACCACGCGCTGCGTGAAAAAGCTTTACCCTCATGCCACTTCTGCTTCTCTTACCAAACACTTCAAATCTGTGCCCTCTCGTTCTCCATCCTTCCGCGAGTGGGCACAGTTTCTCCCTGTCTGCTCTGTCCAGACCCCTCATGATTTTGAACACCTCTCTCAAATCACCTCTCAGCCTTCTCTTCTCCAAGTCCCCCAAACGATGCACGTAACTGAAGTTCCTCATCCCTGGAACCATTGTCATGAATCTCTCCTGCACTCTCTCCAATGCCCTCACGTCCTTCCCAAAGTGCAGGGCCCAAAACTGGACGCAATACTCCAGCTGGAGGCCAAACTAATGTCTTGTACAAGTTCAACGTAACTTCCCTGCTCGTACTCTATGCCCCTATTAATAAAGCCCAGGATACTGTATGCTTCATTAACCGCTCTCTCAACCTGTCCTGCCGCCTTCAATGGCTTATGCACGTATACACCCAGGTCCCTCTGCTCCTGCACCCCCCTTTAGAATTGTACCCTTTATTCTATATTGTCTCTCCATGTTCTTCCCACCAAAATGAATCACTTCACTTTTATCCGCATTGAACTTCATCTGCCACCTGCCTGCCCATTCTCCCGACTTGTCTATGTCCTTTCGAAGTTCGACACTATCCTCCTCACAGTTCACAATGCTTCCAAGTTTCGTATCATCCGCAAACTTTGAAGTTGTGCCCTGTGCGCCGAGGTCCAGGTCATCAAATATATATCAGGAAAAGCAAGGGTCCCAACACTGACCCCTGGGGACCTCCACGACAAACCTTCCTCCAGCTCGAGAAACATCCATCAACCACTACTCTTTGTTTCCTGTCACTCAGCCAATTCCGTGTCCATGTTGCTACCGTCCCTTTCATCCCAGGCGCTACAAGTTTGCTCACAGGTCTGTTGTGTGGCACTGTATCAAACACCTTTTGAAAGTCCATGTGTCCATGTACACCACATCAACAGCATTGCCCTCATCAACCTTCTCTGTTACCTCCTCAAAAAAACTCCAGCAAGTTAGCTAAACATGATTTTCCCTTAATGAATCTGTGCTGGCTTTCCTTAGTTAACCCGCCTTTGTCAATGTGACTATTAACTTCGTCCCGAATGATATGTTTCTCGATGTTTCTCCAGCACTGAAGTTAAACCGACTGGCCTGCAGTTGCAGGGCTTATCTTTGCATCTGTTTTGCACTCCTCCAGTCCTCTGGCAACACCCCTGAGTCTAAGGAAGACTGGAAAATTATGGCCTGTCCCTCTGCGATTTCTGCCCTCACTTCCCTCAGTATCCAGGGATGCATCTAAAAACGTAAAAACATAAGAACTAGGAGCAGGAGTAGGCAATTCAGCCCCTCGAGCCTGCTCCGCCGTTCAATACGATCATGGCTGATCTCATCTCGGCCTCAACTCCACTTTCCTGCCCGTTCTCCGTAACCCTTCAACCCTCTACTCATTAAAAAGCTGTCGATCTCCTCCTTAAATTTACTCAATGTCCCGGCATCCGCCTCACTCTGGGGTAGTGAATTCCACAGTCTCACGACCCTTTGAGAGAAGTAATTTCTCCTCATCTCTTGTTTCAAATCTGCTGCCCCTTATCCTAAAACTATGACCTCTCGTTCTAGATTGCCCCACCAGAGGAAACATCCTCTCTCCGTCTACTTTGTCAATCCCCTTAATCATTTTATATACCTCAATTCGATCCCCTCTCATTCTTCTAAACTCTAGAGAGTGAAGGCCTAAACTGCTCAATAAGACAAACCCCTCATCCCTGGAAACAATCTAGTGAACCTCCTCTGAACTGCCTCCAATGTAACGACATCCCTCCTCAAGTAAGGGGACCAAAACTGTCCGCAATACTCCAGTTGCGGTCTCACCAATGCCTTGTACAGTTGTAGCAACACTTCCCTCCTTTTATACTCTATTCCTTTAGCAATAAATGCCAAAATTCCATTTGCCTTCCTTATTACCTGCTACACCTGCACACTAGTTTTCTGCGATTCATACACGAGGACACCCAAATCCCTCTGCACAGAAGCACTCTGAAGTTTCTCTCCATTTAGATAATAAGTTGCCTTTCTATTCTTCCGACCAAAGTGGATAACCTCACACTTCTCCACGTTAAACTCCATCTGCCAAGTTTTGGCCCATTCACCTAACCTATCCATCTCCATTTGTACATTTCTTATTTCTTTATTGCAACTCACTATCCCACCGATTTTAGTGTCATCTGTAAATAGTTGGTGCTTTATCCAATTTAAGCCTAACCAATACCTCCTCCTTATCAACTTAAAAAACTTACAGTGTCTGAATTACCTCCTGTTTCACGATAACCTTCTTCCAAGGTAACGACAGATGCAAAGTATCCATTTAATGCCTCAACCATGCCCCTGTCTCCATGTGTAAATCCCCCTTTTTGTCCCTAATAGGCCCCACTCCCCCTTTTACCACCCTTTTACTATTTATATGCCTATAGAAGAATTTGGGATTTCCTTTTATGTTCGCTGCCAGTCTCTTCTCATGCTCTCTCTTTGCTTCTCTGACTTGCTTTTTCACTTCCCCTCTGAACCTTCAATATTCCGCCCGGTTCTCGGTTGTAATTATTTATCTGACATCTGTCATAAGCACACTTTTTCTTCTTTTAATCTCTACCTCTTTCGTCGCCCAGGGAGTTGTTTGCCCTACCTTTCCCCTTCGACGGAACGTACCTTGACTGTGCTCTTTCAGTCTGTTCAGTTACCGTTTTTCCTGCCAACCTTTGATTCCAATTTATCCAGGACAGCTCCATTCTTGCCCCACTCAAGTTGGCCTTCCCCCAGTTAATTATTCGTACCCCGGATTGCTCTTTGTCCTTTTCCATAGTCAGCCTAAAACTTATGATACAATGATCACTATTCCCTAAATGCTCCCCTACTGATTTGATCCACTTGGCCCACCTCATTCCCAAGAACCAGGTCTAGCATTGCCTCCTTTCTCATTGGACTAGAAACAAGAGAGAATCGAACCATCTCCCCTTGACGTTCAACGGTATTACAATCGCTGAATCCCCCACTATCAACATCCTAGGGGTTACCATTGACCAGAAACTGAACTGGAGTAGCCATATAAATACCGTGGCTACAAGAGCAGGTCAGAGGCTGGGAATCCTGCGGCGAGTAACTCACCTCCTGACTCCCCAAAGCCTGTCCACCATCTACAAGACACAAGTCAGGAGTGTGATGGAATACTCTCCACTTGCCTGGATGGGTGCAGCTCCAACAACACTCAAGAAGCTCGACACCATCCAGGGCAAAGCAGCCTGCTTGATCGGCACCCCATCCACAAACATTCACTCCCTCCACCCATCAACGCACAGTGGCAGCAGTGTGTACCATCTCCAAGATGCACTGCAGCAACGCACCGAGGCTCCTCAGACAGCGCCGCCCAAACCCACGACCTCTACCACCTCGAAGGACGAGGGCAGAAGACGCAATGGGAACACCACCACCTGCAGGTTCCCCTCCGAGTCACGCACCATCCTGCCTCGAGACTATATCGGCCGTTCCTTCACTGTCGCTGGGTCAAAATCCTGGAACTCACTTCCTAACAGCACTGTGGGTGTACCTACCCCACATGGACTGCAGCGGTTCAAGAAGGCAGCTCGCCCACCACCTTCTCAAGGGGCAATTCGGGATGGGCAATAAATGCTGGCCTGGCCAGTGACGCCCACATCCCACGAATGAAGAATGAATGCATGCAGGGAGACACAGTCATGCAACAGAATCAATCATCCATTTGATACGCAGGATATAGGAGGTGCAAAGGAGGTGCAAAACTGATTAGCAAGGATGATACTGGGACTGAGGTTACCTCAGTCATGAGCGAGGCATGAGGGAATCCTTTCCTTTCCAAAGCGTGCGGAACTGAGAGTGCCCCAGCCCTGTACCAGGCTCGAGTGAGTCACTTCCTCCCAGTCTTCTGGCACGCCCAAATACGTCAACCCTCTCAGGAATAGGATTGCACACGCCCTCTCTGTTAAAGCAGCTCTCTTCACCGAGACTCCGCATTTCTCAAACACCTCTCTCTACTTCAGGGCGTCCCAAGGCGCTTAACAGCCAATGAGAGGCTTGCTTTTTTTTTGACCTGCGGTCTACGTTGCAATGTCGGAACCGCCAGTTTGTGCAGAGCAAGATCCCACAAACCGCTATGTAATAATGACACGTCTGGTTTTTTTTTGGAAAGTGGTGTTAGCTGAGGGTTAAATATTGACCTCAGGACATTGGGGAGAACTCCCCACCACCCCCCCCCGACCACCCAAACCATCCCAGCTCCTCTTCCAATAGTGGCCCGATATATTTTGCACCCACCCGAGAGGGCAGACGGGGCCCCTCGGTTTAACGTCTCGACCCGAAAGACGGCACATCTGCCAGTGCAGCACTCCCTCAGTGCTGGCACCGGGGGGAGTGTCGGCCTGGATTATGGAGATCAAGTCCTAGAGTATATACATCTCCCTCTGACAGTGCAGCACTCCCTCAGTACTGACACCGGGGGAGTGTCGGTCTGGATTATAGAGATCAAGTCCGAGAGTATATACATCTCCCTCTGACAGTGCAGCACTCCCTCAGTACTGACACCGGGGGAGTGTCGGCCTGGATTATGGAGATCAAGTCCTAGAGTATATACATCTCCCTCCGACAGTGCAGCACTCCCTCAGCACTGACACCGGGGGAGTGTCGGTCTGGATTATGGAGATCAAGTCCTAGAGTATATACATCTCCCTCCGACAGTGCAGCACTCCCTCAGTACTGACACCGTGGGGAGTGTCGAGCTTGGTTTCATGACACTCTATGCAATCCTGGATTTACGGTTTGTGTACACCTGCTGCCCATTAAACCCATGTCAAAGAAATTAACACCAGACATGCACAGCTTTGCCCTGGTCACTATAGGATATGAACTCGATGGACTGACTGACCTCCATCTGTGCCTTAATTACTCTATAAGGCTGAGGGGTGACCAGATAGAGGCCTTTAAGATTAAGATCGGGCATGAGTGCACACTTTCTCAAATACACAGATCACTAAAAGGTAGCAATGCAGGTTAATAAGGTTTTAAAATAGCAAATCGAGCCCTGGGGTTCATTTCCAGAGGGATAGAATTAAAAAGCAGAGAGGATATGTATCGAACCTCGATTAGACCACACTTGGAGCACTGTGCACAGTTCCTGTCTCCATATCCCTCGGTTAGACCACACTTGGAGCACTGTGCACAGTTCCTGTCTCCATATCCCTCGATTAGACCACACTTGGAGCACTGTGCACAGTTCCACTCTCCATATCCCTCAGTTAGACCACACTTGGAGCACTGTGCACAGTTCCAGTCTCCATATCCCTCGGTTAGACCACACTTGGAGCACTGTGCACAGTTCCTGTCTCCATATCCCTCGGTTAGACCACACTTGGAGCACTGTGCACTGTTCCACTCTCCATATCCCTCGGTTAGACCACACTTGGAGCACTGTGCACAGTTCCTGTCTCCATATCCCTTGGTTAGACCACACTTGGAGCACTGTGCACTGTTCCACTCTCCATATCCCTCGGTTAGACCACACTTGGAGCACTGTGCACAGTTCCAGTCTCCATATCCCTGGGTTAGACCACACTTGGAGCACTGTGCACAGTTCCTGTCTCCATATCCCTTGGTTAGACCACACTTGGAGCACTGTGCACTGTTCCACTCTCCATATCCCTCGGTTAGACCACACTTGGAGCACTGTGCACAGTTCCTGTCTCCATATCCCTTGGTTAGACCACACTTGGAGCACTGTGCACTGTTCCACTCTCCATATCCCTCGGTTAGACCACACTTGGAGCACTGTGCACAGTTCCAGTCTCCATATCCCTCGGTTAGACCACACTTGGAGCACTGTGCACAGTTTCGATCTCCTTATCCCTGCGTTAGATCACACTTGGAGCACTGTGCACAGTTCCTGTCTCCATATCCCTTGGTTAGACCACACTTGGAGCACTGTGCACAGTTCCTGTCTCCATATCCCTTGGTTAGACCACACTTGGAGCACTGTGCACAGTTCCTGTCTCCATATCCCTCGGTTAGACCACACTTGGAGCACTGTGCACAGTTCCACTCTCCACATCCCTCAGTTAGACCACACTTGGAGCACTGTGCACAGTTCCACTCTCCATATCCCTGGGTTAGACCACACTTGGAGCACTGTGCACAGTTCCTGTCTCCATATCCCTTGGTTAGACCACACTTGGAGCACTGTGCACAGTTCCACTCTCCATATCCCTGGGTTAGACCACACTTGGAGCACTGTGCACAGTTCCTGTCTCCATATCCCTCGGTTAGACCACACTTGGAGCACTGTGCACAGTTCCACTCTCCATATCCCTGGATTAGACCACACTTGGAGCACTGTGCACAGTTCCTGTCTCCATATCCCTTGGTTAGACCACACTTGGAGCACTGTGCACAGTTCCACTCTCCATATCCCTCAGTTAGGCCACACTTGGAGCACTGTGCACAGTTCCTGTCTCCATATCCCTCGGTTAGACCACACTTGGAGCACTGTGCACAGTTCCACTCTCCATATCCCTGGGTTAAACCACACTTGGAGCACTGTGCACAGTTCCACTCTCCATATCCCTGGGTTAGACCACACTTGGAGCACTGTGCACAGTTCCACTCTCCATATCCCTGGGTTAGACCACACTTGGAGCACTGTGCACAGTTCCTGTCTCCATATCCCTCGGTTAGACCACACTTGGAGCACTGTGCACAGTTCCACTCTCCATATCCCTGGGTTAGACCACACTTGGAGCACTGTGCACAGTTCCTGTCTCCATATCCCTTGGTTAGACCACACTTGGAGCACTGTGCACAGTTCCACTCTCCATATCCCTCAGTTAGGCCACACTTGGAGCACTGTGCACAGTTCCTGTCTCCATATCCCTCGGTTTGACCACACTTGGAGCACTGTGCACAGTTCCACTCTCCATATCCCTGGGTTAGACCACACTTGGAGCACTGTGCACAGTTCCACTCTCCATATCCCTGGGTTAGACCACACTTGGAGCACTGTGCACAGTTCCACTCTCCATATCCCTCAGTTAGGCCACACTTGGAGCACTGTGCACAGTTCCTGTCTCCATATCCCTTGGTTAGACCACACTTGGAGCACTGTGTACAGTTCCAGTCTCCATATCCCTCGGTTAGACCACACTTGGAGCACTGTGCACAGTTTCGATCTCCTTATCCCTGCGTTAGATCACACTTGGAGCACTGTGCACAGTTCCTGTCTCCATATCCCTTGGTTAGACCACACTTGGAGCACTGTGCACAGTTCCTGTCTCCATATCCCTCGGTTAGACCACACTTGGAGCACTGTGCACAGTTCCACTCTCCATATCCCTTGGTTAGACCACACTTGGAGCACTGTGCACAGTTCCACTCTCCATATCCCTCAGTTAGACCACACTTGGAGCACTGTGCACAGCTCCACTCTCCATATCCCTCGGTTAGACCACACCTGGAGCACTGTGCACAGTTCCAGTCTCCATATCCCTCGGTTAGACCACACTTGGAGCACTGTGCACAGTTCCACTCTCCATATCCCTCAATTAGACCACACTTGGAGCACTGTGCGCAGTTCCACTCTCCATATCCCTGGGTTAGACCATACTTGGAGCACTGTGCACAGTTCCACTCTCCATATCCCTGGGTTAGACCACACTTGGAGCACTGTGTACAGTTCCATTCTCCATATCCCTGGGTTAGACCACACTTGGAGCACTGTGCACAGTTCCGCTCTCCATATCCCTCAGTTAGACCACACCTGGAGCACTGTGCACAGTTCCGCTCTCCATATCCCTGGGTTAGACCACACCTGGAGCACTGTGCACAGTTCCACTCTCCATATCCCTCGGTTAGACCACACCTGGAGCACTGGGCACAGTTCCAGTGTTTTTGACCCAGCGACAGTGAAGGAACGGCCGATATATTTCCAAGTCAGGATGGTGCGCGGCTCGGAGGGGAACCTGCAGGTGCTGGTGTTCCCATTGCTTCTGCTGCCCTCGTCCTTCTTGGTGGCGGAGGTCACGGGTTTGGGCGGCGCTGTCTATGGAGCCTTGGTGCGTTGCTGCAGTGCATCTTGTCGATGGTACACACTGCTGCCACTGTGCGTCGGTGGGTGGAGGGAGTGAATGTTTGTGGATGGGGTGCCGATCAAGCGGGCTGCTTTGTCCTGGATGGTGTCGAGATTCTCGAGTGTTGTTGGAGCTGCACCCATCCAGGCAAGTGGAGCCACCTCCTCCCTGTTAGTTGTTTAATTGTCCACTACCATTCGTGACTGGATGTGGCAGGACTGCAGAGCTTAGATCTGATCCATTGGTTGTGGGACCACTTAGACCTGTCTATCCCATGCTGCTTAAGCTGTTTGGCATGCAAGTCCTGGATTGGCCCATCGTCTCTGAGCTGGCCGAAAAACGATCCACCTATTCTAATCCCACCTTCCAGCATTTGGTCCGAGCACTGCAGATTACGGCACTTGAGGTGCTTATCCAGACTCCTTTCGAATGGGTTGAGGGTCTCTGCCTCAACTACCCTTTCAGGTAGTGAGTTCCAGACCATCACCACCCTGTGGATGAAAAGGTTTTTCCTCATCTCCCCTCTAATTTTTCTACCAATCACTTTAAATCTATGCCCCCTCTCTGCTAAGGTGAATAGACCCTTCACCTCCACTCTATCCAGGCCCCTCAAAATTATGTACAATTCAATCAGATCTCCCCTCAGCCTTCTCTGTTCCAAGGAGAACAACCCCAGCCTATCCAATCTTTCCTCATAGCTGCATTTTTCCAGTCCTGGCAACATCCTCGTAAATCTCCTCTGTACCCTCGCTAGCGCAATTACATCCTTTCTGTAATGAGTTGACCAGAACTGTACTCAGTACTCAAGTTGTGGCCTAACCAATGAGTTATACAGTCCCAGCATAACCTCCCTGCTCTTGTATTCTATACCTCGGCGAATAAAGGAAAGGATTTCAGATGCCTTCTTAACCACCTTATCGACCTGTCCTGCTACCTTCGGGGATCTGTGGACATTCACTCCAAGGTCCCTCACTTCCTCTACACTTCTCAGTACTTTCCCATTAATCGTGTATTCCTTTGCCTTGCTTGACCTCCCCAAATGCATCACCTCACACTTTTCCAAGTTGAACTCCATTTGCCACTTTTCTGTCCCGGCTTGATGGTAATGATAGAGTGGGGGATAGGTCGGCACATGAGGTTACAGATTGTGGTTGAGTACAATTCTGCTGCTGCTGATGGCCCACAGCGCCTCATGGATGCCCAGTTTTGCATTGCTAGATTTGTTCGAAATCTATCCCGTTTAGCACGGTGATAGTGCCACACAACACGATGGAGGGTATCCTCAATGTGAAGACCGGGCTTCATCTCCGCCAGGACTGTGCGGTGGTCACTCCTACCAATACTGTCACGGACAGATGCATCTGCGGCAGGCAGACTGGTGAGGGCGAGGTCAAGTATGCTTTCCCCTCTTGTTGGTTCCCTCACCACCTGCCGCAGACCCAGTCGATCAGCTGTGTCCTTTAGGACTCGGCCAGCTCGGTCAGTAGTGGTGCTACCGAGCCACTCTTGGTGATGGACATTGAAGTCCCCCACCCAGAGTACATTCTGTGCCCTTGCCACCCTCAGTGCTTCCTCCAAGTGGTGTTCAACATGGAGGAGTACTGAGTCAGCAGCTGAGGGAGGGCGGTAGGTGGTAATCAGCAGGAGGTTTCCTTGCCAATGTTTGACCTGATGCCACGATTCCGTGAGCATGACTATGTCAGGCTGTTGCTTGACTAGTCCGTGGGACAGCTCTCCCAACTTTGGCACAAGCCCCCAGATGTTAGTAAGGAGGACTTTGCAGGGTCGACGGGGCTGGGTTTGCCGTTGTCGCTTCCGGTGCCTAGGTCAATGCCGGGTGGTCCGTCCGGTTTCATTCCTTTTTATTGACTTCGTAACGGTTAGGTACAACTGAGTGGCTTGCTGGGCCATTTCGGGAGGCCTTTGAAGAGTTGGAGTCACATGTGGGCCAGACCAGGTAAGGACAGCAGATTTCCTACCCTCAAGGGCCTCAGTGAACCAAATGGGTTTTTACAACAATCGACAATGGGCACCATTAGACGAGCTTTTCAAATTCCAAATTTATTAATTGAATTCAAATTTCAACAGCTCCTATGTTGGGGGATTCGAACGCATCTCCCCAGAGCATTAGCCTGGACCTTTGGGCTATTAATCCCGTTACATTAACAATAGACCACTGCCTCCCCTGGAAAGAGGTGGAGGGGTGACCTGATGGAGGTCTTTAAGGTTATGACAAGGTTTCGATAGGCTCCACGTAGAGCAGATGTTTCCTCTTAGCTTCGACAGGGAGGAGGTATTAGCTGTTTTAGCGGGCTTAAAAGTGGATAAATCCCCAGGCCCAGATGAGATGTATCCCAGGCTGTTATGAGAAGCAAGGGAGGAGACCGCAGGGGCTCTGACACAAATTTTCAAATCCTCTCTGGCCACGGGAGAGGTGCCAGAGGACTGGAGGACAGCGAATGTGGTACCATTATTCAAGAAGGGTAGCAGAGATAAAACAGGTAACTACAGGCCGGTGAGTCTAACATCAGTGGTTGGGAAACTATTGGAATTAAATTCTGAGGGACAGGATTAATCTCCACTTGGAGAGGCAGGGATTAATCAGGGATAGTCAGCAGGGCTTTGTCAGGGGGAGATCGTGTCTGACTAACTCGATTGAATTTTTCGAGGAGGTGACTAGATGTGTAGATGTCTGAAGGTAAAGCAGTTGATGTAGTCTACATGGACTTCAGTATGGCTTTTGATAAGGTCCCGCATGGGAGATTGGTTAGGAAGGTAAGAGCCCATGGGATCCAGGGCAATTGGGCAAATTGGATGCAAAATTGGCTCAGTGGCAGGAGGCAGAGGGTGATGGTCGAGGGTTGTTTTTGCGAGTGGAAACCTGTGACCGGTGGTGTACCACAGGGATCGGTGCTGGGACCCTTGCTGTTTGTAGTGTACATTAATGATTTAGACGTGAATACAGGAGGTATGATCAGTAAGTTCGCAGATGACACGACAATTGGTGGTGTCGTAAATAGTGAGGAGGAAAGCCTTAGATTACAGGACGATATAGATGGGCGGAGCAGTGGCAAATGGAATTTAATCCTGAGAAGCGTGAGGTGATGCATTTTGGGAGGACTAACAAGGCAAGGGAATATACAATGGATGGTAGGACTCTAGGAAGTACAGAGGGTCAGAGGGACCTTGGTGTACTTGTCCATAGGTCACTGAAGGCAGCAGCACAGGCAGATAAGGTGGTTCGGAAGGCAAATGGGATACTTGCCTTTATTAGCTGAGGCATAGAATATAAGAGCAGGGAGGTTATGATGGAGCTGTATAAAACACTAGTTAGGCCACAGCTGGAGTACTGTGTACAGTTCTGGGCACCACACTATAGGAAGGATGTGATTGCACTGGAGAGGGTGCAGAGGAGATTCACCAGGATGTTGCCTGGGCTGGAGCATTTCAGCTATGAAGAGAGACTGGATAGGCTAGGGTTGTTTTCCTCAGAGCAGAGAAGGCTGAGGGGGGACCTGATTGAGGTATACAAAATTATGAGGGGCATTGATAGGTTAGATAGGAAGAAACTTTTTCCCTTAACGGAGGTGTCAATAACCAGGGGGCATAGATTTAAGGTAAGGGGCAGGAGGTTTAGAGGGGATTTGAGGAAAGGTTTTTCACCCAGAGGGTGGTTGGAAACTGGAACGCACTGCCTGTAGAGGTGGTGGAGGCAGGAACCCTCGCAACATTTAAGAAGTATTTAGATGAGCACTTGAAACGACATAGCATACAAGGCTACGGGCCAAGTGCTGGAAAATGGGATTAGGATAGATAGGTGCTTGATGGCTGGCACGGACACAATGGGCTGAAGGGCCTGTTTCTGTGCTGTCTAACTCTATGACTTGTGGGTGAGACCGGAACAGGGTGAGATGAAGGGGGCAGAAGGAGGTTCGTGTGGGGCAGAACTCCAGCACGGACCTATGTTGGGGGGGGGGGGGCTGAATGGACCTGTTCCTGCGATGTGCAGCTCCACGGAAAGAAAAGAGTGACCTGGGGGATTAAACGACTAATTGCTTTATTTACAATCGATCCACAAAGGAAAAAGAAAACATATTTAACCGACTTCAAAAAGGTACACGGTCCATGATAAGCATGCAGAACAATTAAAGCCTGTCGTGTGGCCACCCTCCCCAAGTGTCATCGTGGGGACTGGACTGAATGGCACCAGCCTCTGGGAGGCGTCGTTGAAAAATAAAAGTCCCGGTGTTGGATGTGCCCAGCAGACTTTATCAGCAGAGAGAGGCAGCCCCGTGCGGCAGTCGGGAAGGCCGCCGCAGCCTGCTTGACGCTCGGTTCGCCTAGCCCCGGCCCAGAATTTTCCGCCAGCCAACACGACCGGACACAATGCAGTCCTTTCTCTGACTTCCTGTTTTAAAAAAGGTCTCCCTTGCCGCCATATAGACACACAACCCCGCCGACGACAGTGAACGAAACTGAGACCATTTATTGGTGTACACTGTCCGTTTCTCAAGTCGATTCATCTCTCCCAGATCGCGCGGGAGGGAACACAGTTGAGACGCCTTGGAAAACGAGGGCGATTTTTAACAAAAAACTGCAGAGCAGATCGTAGTGTTCTCGGCCTCGAAAGGAGGCTGGGCAGCCGATTCGGGCGAGCTGACTCCTTGGCGGGGCGTTAAAAAAGGGCGGGAGCGCGCAAGAGGTCACGTGTAAAATGTCACTGCTAACACCCTTTTCTCCCCCTCAGACACCTGGTCGGGGCCCCCAGCCGGAGCGCCGCGCCCCGATTCCGGGCGCCGAACGCTATGGGAAGGATGGCGAGGGCCTCGGAGAGGGTGCGGAGGGAGATTGAGGAGAACGGTCCTGGGGATGAGGGACTTCAGTTAATGCGGAGAGACTGGGAGAAGCTCGGGACTGTTCCCCTTCGAGCCGAGAAGGTTAAGAGGGAGATTTGATTGGGGCGTTCACAATCGGGACGGAGCAAATGAGGAGAAACTGCGTGTGGGCGCCAGGGCAGAGGAGGAGTGGGGTTAATGGGATAGCTCATTTGCAGGGGCGATGGTTCAAATGGACTCCACGTGGGTGAAGCTGCCCTGGAGCCGACGCTAAAAACTAGTGGAGACTTCTTCCCCACCCGAGAGATCATCTCCCCGATTTTTTGCCGCGTCTTTTACAAAACAGCTCAGGCGGCAGAGATGCTGGTTCGAAGTCGCTCGATGCGGAGTCTCTGAAGAGGGACCCGACACCACGTCCGACACACACACACACACTACCCCCCCGGGCGCGGGTGGCGCCGCACGGTGCGGCGGCAGCGCCAGTCGGGAGCACAAAAGAAAAAGGTAGCGAACGCTTCCACGCCCCCAAGGGGCAGGCGGACGTTTGGAGCCGTCTCCCGCGAGTCGACGCCCGATGGATCGCTCATTTCCGAATCGGCAAGCGGGAGGTTTTCTGTTAACACGAGGGTGTCGAAGGGGCCCAGGGCGAGGTTCGAAGGTGGGGGCGGAGAGAGGATGAAAAGGAGACACAGAAGGAACTAAGAGAGTGCGACGCGAGCACCAGATGCTGCAAAAGGTCCAGTACCAAGGAACGTTACGGCATCACCGGACAACATTCGTCACTGAGCACATAAGGAGGAGTCACAGCCAGGGAGGAGAGAGAGCGGGAGGCGGAGAGGTTTCGAGAGGGAATTTCAGAGCTCGGGGACGACCCCCGCCCCCCGGGGCAGTTGAAGGCAGGCGGGTGGGGGTGGAGGGGAGGGAATGCTCAAGAGGCCGAGATCGGAGGAGGGCAGAGATCTCGGAGGGTCGACCGGGGGGGGGGGGAGGGGGAGCGCAGAGAGGGAGGGATGGTTGAGGTGCGCAGCGCAGGGTAGGGGTGTGAAAGAAATGGTCAAGGTCTCCCGGGGAAGGAAGTGGGGGTGGCATCGGGTAGGGATGGGATCAACGTCCGGTCTCCGGAAACCCCCCCCCCCTCTCTTTTCGCCGTGCGGGATCTTGCTGTGCGTGCGCACTCGCGCACCCGGGTGGTCGAGGAAAGGCGGGATGGGGAGCGTGGGGGGGGGGGGGCGGGGGTCAGACTGCCCGAGGTCAACAACCCAACGCCCCCCCCCCCCGGCCCCCGTTCAGACCCGGTGGAGCCTCTGGTGCAGGCGGAGGCCGCTGACCCGGGCGAAGTCCTTGCCGCAGTGGGCGCAGCGGTAGGGCTTCTGCCCGGTGTGGCCCCGCTCGTGCTGCAGGAGCTCGGCTGTGCCCAGGAAGCCCCGGCGGCACACGCTGCAGCGGTAGGGGCGCTCGCCGGCGTGGGCCCGCCGGTGCCCGGCCAGGCGCGAGGAGTCGGCGAAGTCTTTCTGGCACAGCGGGCAGCGGTAGGGCTTGGCGGTCGAGTGGGCGCGGCGGTGGGCGGCCAGGCGGGAGGCGCTGCAGAAGGCCCGGCCGCAGTCGGGGCAGGGGAACGGCTTCTCCCGGCTGCGGCCGGCCGCGCCGCTCTTGGCGAACTCCCCGCGGGCGGGCGCGGCCCCCTCCCCGGCTGCCGCCGCCGCCGCCGCTGCCGCCCTCTCCTCGAGGGCCTTCTCGCAGTCGGGGCACGGGTGGCGGCGCTCGCTGGCCGGGCCGGCACGCCGCCGCCCCTTCCCGCCGCCCGCTTCTCGATGGGCGGCCCCCGGCGCCGTGTCCTCCATCTCGAATCGCTCACTCGCCGGCTGGCTGGCGCAGACCTGGGACGGGAGGGAAACAAAAAAGGGAGAGAGAGAGAGAGAGAGAGGGGGTTAGCTTCCAGATACGCTGCTCGCTCGAAGCGTGTTTAGCAAACCCTGCCCCCCCACCCCCGCTTCCCCCGACCCTGTTACACACGAACAGGAGGAGACCCATTCAGCGCCCCTCCCCCCCCTCGAGAACTGTTTCCTAGTTTCTCTCCTCAGTGCCCTGGCTCTTATATTTTTTTTAAAGGTGAATTCCCCGATCAGCGGATAAATTTTCTCTCGATCATCCCCATCAATTCCTTTCAAAATCCCCCAAAACCCTCGATCAAATCGCCCCTTAAACTTCTAAATTCCAGGGAATACAACGCCAGTGTGTGTAATCTTCAACTCCATAATCCAGGCCGACACTCCCCCGGTGTCAGTACTGAGGGAGTGCTGCACTGTCAGAGGGAGATGTATATACTCTAGGACTTGATCTCCATAATCCAGACCGACACTCCCCCGGTGTCAGTACTGAGGGAGTGCTGCACTGTCGGAGGGAGATGTATATACTCTAGGACTTGATCTCCATAATCCAGGCCGACACTCCCCCGGTGTCAGTACTGAGGGAGTGCTGCACTGTCAGAGGGAGGTGTATATACTCGAGGACTTGATCTCCATAATCCAGACCGACACTCCCCCGGTGTCAGTACTGAGGGAGTGCTGCACCGTCGGAGGTGCCGTCTTTCGGGGTAAGAGGTTAAGCCTAGGGGCCCCGTCTGCCCTCTCGGGTGGGTGTAAAAGATCCCACGGCCGCTATTGGAAAATGAGCTCTCCACAGTGTCTTGGGGGCCCAGTGGTCATCCCTCTAACATTATCGCTAAAACAAAAAACAGACGATCTGGGTCATAATCACATCGTTGCTTGTGGGATCTTGCTGTGCATAAATTGGCTGCCGGCTTTCTGACATTATAACAGTGACTGCACTTCAAAAAAAAAAGTCCTTCCTTTCCTCATCTCGCCCTCTGGCCCCCGACCACTGGGAACAGTTTCGCCCCCCCCCATCTAGTCACCTCCTGACTCTCCAAAGCCTGTCCCACCATCTACAAGGCACAAGTCAGGAGTGTGATGGAATACACTCCACTTGCCTGGATGGGTGCAGCCCCAACAACACTCAGGAAGCTCGACACCATCCAGGACAAGGCAGCCCGCTTGATCGGCACCCCATCTACAAACATTCACTCCCTCCACCCACCGACGCACAGTGGCAGCAGTGTGTACCATCGACAAGATGCACTGCAGCAACGCACCAAGGCTCCTGAGACAGCAAAACTTTCAGACATTGCTCGCATATCAAAGGCTCACCTCCTCAAGCCACCCCCCCATCCCCCATCATTTCCATTCTGCATTTGCATTTCTCATTGCATTTTTTTTCGGAATGGGAAAATAAAAGCAAATAATTTCGAACAACCCCCACTTTTTTGGGGGGTGGGTGGTGGGGAAAGTGAAGAAACAAATGCAAAAAATTTTGCCCGCCTTTTGCAGATTTTGCCTCATTTAAAATCAGTGATTTTGCCCCCTTATTTAGAAATCAGTCCTTTGCAGATTTTGCCCCCTTATCTAAATCGGTGAATTTGCCCCCTTTTCTAAAATCAGTCTGTTCCAGATTTTGCCCCCTTATCTAAATCAGTGATTTTTCCCCCGATCTAAAAATCAGTCCTTGGCAGATATTGCCCCCAATCTAAACATCAGTCCTTTGCAGATTTTGCCCCGATCTAAAAATCAGTCCTTTGCTGATTTTGCCCCCAATCTAAAAATCAGCCCTTTGCAGATTTTGCCCCGATCTAAAAATCAGTCCTTTGCTGATTTTGCCCCTGATCTAAAAATCAGCCCTTTTCAGATTTTGCCCCAATCTAAAAATCAGTCCTTTGCTGATTTTGCCCCGATCTAAAAATCAGTCCTTTGCTGATTTTGCCCCGATCTAAAAATCAGTCCTTTGCTGATTTTGCCCCGATCTAAAAATCAGTCCTTTGCAGATTTTGTCCCCAATCTAAAAATCAGTCCTTTGCAGATTTTGCCCCGATCTAAAAATCAGTCCTTTGCTGATTTTGCCCCCGATCTAAAAATCAGCCCTTTGCAGATATTGCCCCCAATCTAAAAATCAGCCCTTTGCAGATATTGTCCCCAATCTAAAAATCAGCCCTTTGCAGATATTGTCCCCAATCTAAAAATCAGCCCTTTGCAGATATTGTCCCCAATCTAAACATCAGTCCTTTGCAGATTTTGCCCCCAATCTAAAAATCAGACCTTTGCAGACTTTGCCCCGATCTAAAAATCAGCCCTTTGCAGATATTGCCCCCAATCTAAAAATCAGTCCATTGCAGATTTTGCCCCGATCTAAAAATCAGACCATTGCAGAATTTGCCCCCTGATCTAAAAATCAGCCCTTTCCAGATTTTGCCCCCAATCTAAAAATCAGTCCGTTGCAGATTTTGCCCCCAATCTAAAAATCAGCCATTTGCAGATATTGCCCCCAATCTAAACATCAGTCCTTTGCAGATTTTGCCCCCAATCTAAAAATCAGCCCTTTGCAGATTTTGCCCCGATCTAAAAATCAGCCCTTTGCAGATATTGCCCCCAATCTAAACATCAGTCCTTTGCAGATTTTGCCCCCAATCTAAACATCAGTCCTTTGCAGATTTTGCCCCCAATCTAAACATCAGTCCTTTGCAGATTTTGCCCCCAATCTAAACATCAGTCCTTTGCAGATTTTGCCCCCAATCTAAACATCAGTCCTTTGCAGATTTTTCCCCAATCTAAAAATCAGACCTTTGCAGATTTTGTCCCCAATCTAAAAATCAGTCCTTTGCAGATTTTGCCCCTAATCTAAACATCAGTCCTTTGCAGATTTTGCCCCCAATCTAAACATCAGTCCTTTGCAGATTTTGCCCCCAATCTAAACATCAGTCCTTTGCAGATTTTGCCCCCAATCTAAACATCAGTCCTTTGCAGATTTTTCCCCAATCTAAAAATCAGACCTTTGCAGATTTTGTCCCCAATCTAAAAGTCAGTCCTTTGCAGATTTTGCCCCCAATCTAAACATCAGTCCTTTGCAGATTTTGCCCCCAATCTAAACATCAGTCCTTTGCAGATTTTGCCCCCAATCTAAACATCAGTCCTTTGCAGATTTTGCCCCCAATCTAAACATCAGTCCTTTGCAGATTTTTCCCCAATCTAAAAATCAGTCCTTTGCAGATTTTGCCCCCAATCTAAAAATCAGTCCGTTGCAGATTTTGCCCCGATCTAAACATCAGTCCATTGCAGATTTTGCCCTGATCTAAAAATCAGACCATTGCAGAATTTGCCCCCTGATCTAAAAATCAGTCCTTTGCAGATTTTGCCCCGATCTAAAAATCAGTCCTTTGCAGATTTTGCCCCCGATCTAAAAATCAGCCCTTTCCAGATTTTGCCCCGATCTAAAAATCAGTCCTTTGCAGATTTTGCCCCCAATCTAAAAATCAGCCCTTTGCAGATTTTGCCCCTGATCTAAAAATCAGCCCTTTGCAGATTTTGCCCCGATCTAAAAATCAGTCCATTGCAGATTTTGCCCCGATCTAAAAATCAGCCCTTTGCAGATTTTGCCCCCAATCTAAAAATCAGTCCTTTGCAGATTTTGCCCCGATCTAAAAATCAGCCCTTTGCAGATTTTGCCCCCAATCTAAAAATCAGTCCTTTGCAGATTTTGCCCCCAATCTAAAAATCAGTCCTTTGCAGATTTTGCCTGCGATCTAAAAATCAGACCATTGCAGAATTTGCCCCCTGATCTAAAATCATTCTTTTGCAGATTTTGCTCCCTGATCTAAAATCATTCCTTTGCAGATTTTGCCCCCAATCTAAAAATCAGTCCTTTGCAGATTTTGCCCCCGATCTAAAAATCAGCCCTTTGCAGATTTTGCCCCCTGATCGAAAAATCAGTCCTTTGCAGATTTTGCCCCCAATATAAAAATCAGTCCTTTGCAGATATTGTCCCCAATCTAAAAATCAGCCCTTTGCAGATATTGTCCCCAATCTAAAAATCAGCCCTTTGCAGATATTGTCCCCAATCTAAACATCAGTCCTTTGCAGATTTTGCCCCCAATCTAAAAATCAGACCTTTGCAGACTTTGCCCCGATCTAAAAATCAGCCCTTTGCAGATATTGCCCCCAATCTAAAAATCAGTCCATTGCAGATTTTGCCCCGATCTAAAAATCAGACCATTGCAGAATTTGCCCCCTGATCTAAAATCATTCTTTTGCAGATTTTGCCCCCAATCTAAAAATCAGACCTATGCAGATTTTGCCCCCGATCTAAAAATCAGCCCTTTCCAGATTTTGCCCCCAATCTAAAAATCAGTCCGTTGCAGATTTTGCCCCCAATCTAAAAATCAGCCCTTTGCAGATATTGCCCCCAATCTAAACATCAGTCCTTTGCAGATTTTGCCCCCAATCTAAAAATCAGCCCTTTGCAGATTTTGCCCCGATCTAAAAATCAGCCCTTTGCAGATATTGCCCCCAATCTAAAAATCAGTCCTTTGCAGATTTTGCCTGCGATCTAAAAATCAGACCATTGCAGAATTTGCCCCCTGATCTAAAATCATTCTTTTGCAGATTTTGCTCCCTGATCTAAAATCATTCCTTTGCAGATTTTGCCCCCAATCTAAAAATCAGTCCTTTGCAGATTTTGCCCCCGATCTAAAAATCAGCCCTTTGCAGATTTTGCCCCCTGATCGAAAAATCAGTCCTTTGCAGATTTTGCCCCCAATATAAAAATCAGTCCTTTGCAGATATTGTCCCCAATCTAAAAATCAGCCCTTTGCAGATATTGTCCCCAATCTAAAAATCAGCCCTTTGCAGATATTGTCCCCAATCTAAACATCAGTCCTTTGCAGATTTTGCCCCCAATCTAAAAATCAGACCTTTGCAGACTTTGCCCCGATCTAAAAATCAGCCCTTTGCAGATATTGCCCCCAATCTAAAAATCAGTCCATTGCAGATTTTGCCCCGATCTAAAAATCAGACCATTGCAGAATTTGCCCCCTGATCTAAAATCATTCTTTTGCAGATTTTGCCCCCAATCTAAAAATCAGACCTATGCAGATTTTGCCCCCGATCTAAAAATCAGCCCTTTCCAGATTTTGCCCCCAATCTAAAAATCAGTCCGTTGCAGATTTTGCCCCCAATCTAAAAATCAGCCCTTTGCAGATATTGCCCCCAATCTAAACAACAGTCCTTTGCAGATTTTGCCCCCAATCTAAAAATCAGCCCTTTGCAGATTTTGCCCCGATCTAAAAATCAGCCCTTTGCAGATATTGCCCCCAATCTAAACATCAGTCCTTTGCAGATTTTGCCCCCAATCTAAACATCAGTCCTTTGCAGATTTTGCCCCCAATCTAAACATCAGTCCTTTGCAGATTTTGCCCCCAATCTAAACATCAGTCCTTTGCAGATTTTTCCCCAATCTAAAAATCAGACCTTTGCAGATTTTGTCCCCAATCTAAAAATCAGTCCTTTGCAGATTTTGCCCCTAATCTAAACATCAGTCCTTTGCAGATTTTGCCCCCAATCTAAACATCAGTCCTTTGCAGATTTTGCCCCCAATCTAAACATCAGTCCTTTGCAGATTTTTCCCCAATCTAAAAATCAGACCTTTGCAGATTTTGTCCCCAATCTAAAAGTCAGTCCTTTGCAGATTTTGCCCCCAATCTAAACATCAGTCCTTTGCAGATTTTGCCCCCAATCTAAACATCAGTCCTTTGCAGATTTTGCCCCCAATCTAAACATCAGTCCTTTGCAGATTTTTCCCCAATCTAAAAATCAGTCCTTTGCAGATTTTGCCCCCAATCTAAAAATCAGTCCGTTGCAGATTTTGCCCCGATCTAAACATCAGTCCATTGCAGATTTTGCCCTGATCTAAAAATCAGACCATTGCAGAATTTGCCCCCTGATCTAAAAATCAGTCCTTTGCAGATTTTGCCCCGATCTAAAAATCAGTCCTTTGCAGATTTTGCCCCCGATCTAAAAATCAGCCCTTTCCAGATTTTGCCCCGATCTAAAAATCAGTCCTTTGCAGATTTTGCCCCCAATCTAAAAATCAGCCCTTTGCAGATTTTGCCCCTGATCTAAAAATCAGCCCTTTGCAGATTTTGCCCCGATCTAAAAATCAGTCCATTGCAGATTTTGCCCCGATCTAAAAATCAGCCCTTTGCAGATTTTGCCCCCAATCTAAAAATCAGTCCTTTGCAGATTTTGCCCCGATCTAAAAATCAGCCCTTTGCAGATTTTGCCCCCAATCTAAAAATCAGTCCTTTGCAGATTTTGCCCCCAATCTAAAAATCAGTCCTTTGCAGATTTTGCCTGCGATCTAAAAATCAGACCATTGCAGAATTTGCCCCCTGATCTAAAATCATTCTTTTGCAGATTTTGCTCCCTGATCTAAAATCATTCCTTTGCAGATTTTGCCCCCTGATCGAAAAATCAGTCCTTTGCAGATTTTGCCCCCAATATAAAAATCAGTCCTTTGCAGATTTTGCCCCAAATCTAAAAATCAGACCTATGCAGATTTTGCCCCCCAATCTAAAAATCAGTCCTTTGCAGATTTTGCCCCCAATCTAAAAATCAGTCCTTTGCAGATTTTGCCCGCGATCTAAAAATCAGACCATTGCAGAGTTTGCCCCCTGATCTAAAATCATTCCTTTGCAGATTTTGCCCCCTGATCTAAAATCATTCCTTTGCAGATTTTGCCCCCTGATCTAAAAATCAGTCCTTTGCAGATTTTGCCCCCGATCTAAAAATCAGCCCTTTGCAGATTTTGCCCCCTGATCGAAAAATCAGTCCTTTGCAGATTTTGCCCCAATCTAAAAATCAGACCTTTGCAGATTTTGCCCCTGATCTAAAATCATTCCTTTGCAGATTTTGCCCCCTTATCTAAAATCATTCCTTGGCAGATTTTGCCCCCTCATCTAAATCAGTGATTTCGCCCATTATCTAAAAATCAGACCATTGCAGATTTTGCCCCCGCTCTAAAATCATTCCTTTGCAGATTTTGCTCCCTCATCTAAATCAGTGATTTTGCCCCTTATCTAAAAATCAGCCCTTTGCAGAAATTGCCCCCAATCTAAAAATCAGTCCTTTGCAGATTTCGCCCCCAATCTAAAAATCAGTCCTTTGCAGATTTCGCCCCCAATCTAAAAATCAGCCCTTTGCAGATATTGCCCCCAATCTAAAAATCAGTCCTTTCCAGATTTTGCCCCGATCTAAAAATCAGCCCTTTGCAGATTTTGCCCCAAATCTAAAAATCAGTCCTTTCCAGATTTTGCCTCCTGATCTAAAATCATTCCTTGGCAGATTTTGCCCCCTTATCTAAAAATCAGCCCTTTGCAGATTTTGCCCCCAATCTAAAAATAATTCCTTGGCAGATTTTGCCCCCTCATCTAAATCAGTGATTTCGCCCCTTATCTAAAAATCAGACCATTGCAGATTTTGCCCCCTGATCTAAAATCATTCCTTTGCAGATTTTGCCCCCTCATCTAAATCAGTGATTTCGCCCCTTACCTAAAAATCAGTCCTTTGCAGATTTTGCCCCAAATCTAAAAATCAGTCCTTTCCAGATTTTGCCTCCTGATCTAAAATCATTCCTTGGCAGATTTTGCCCCCTTATCTAAATCAGTGGTTTTGCCCCTTATCTAAAAATCATTCCTTGGCAGATTTTGCCCCCAATCTAAAAATCAGACCTTTGCAGATTTTGCCCCCTGATCTAAAAATCAGTCCTTTGCAGATTTCGCCCCGATCTAAAAATCAGACCTTTGCAGATTTCGCCCCGATCTAAAAATCAGACCTTTGCAGATTTTGCCCCCTGATCTAAAAGTCAGACCTTTGCAGATTTTGCCCCCTGATCTAAAAGTCAGACCTTGGCAGATTTTGCCCCAAATCTAAAAATCAGACCTTGGCAGATTTTGCCCCAAATCTAAAAATCAGACCTTGGCAGATTTTGCCCCAAATCTAAAAATCAGACCTTGGCAGATATTGCCCCAAATCTAAAAGTCAGACCTTGGCAGATATTGCCCCAAATCTAAAAGTCAGACCTTGGCAGATATTGCCCCAAATCTAAAAATCAGACCTTGGCAGATATTGCCCCAAATCTAAAAATCAGACCTTGGCAGATATTGCCCCAAATCTAAAAGTCAGACCTTGGCAGATATTGCCCCAAATCTAAAAATCAGTCCTTTGCAGATTTTGCCTCCTGATCTAAAATCTGTCCTTTGCAGATTTTGCCCCGATCTAAAATCTGTCCTTTGCAGATTTTGCCCCCTGATCTAAATCAGTGGTTTTGCCCCTTACCTAAAAATCATTCCTTGGTAGATTTTGCCCCCTGATCTTAATCAGTGATTTTGCCATTTTCGAAAATCTGTCCTTTGCACGTTTTGCCCCCTGATCTAAATCAGTGATTTTGCCCCTTATCTAAAAATCATTCCTTGGTAGATTTTGCCCCCTGATCTAAAATCATTCCTTGGCAGATTTTGCCCCCTGATCTATCAGTGATTTTGCCCCCTGATCTAAAATCATTCCTTGGCAGATTTTGCCCCCTGATCTAAATCAGTGATTTTGCCCCTTATCTAAAAATCATTCCTTGGTAGATTTTGCCCCCTGATCTAAATCAGTGATTTTGCCCTTTTCGAAAATCTGTCCTTTGCAGGTTTTGGCCCCTGATCTAAAATCATTCCTTGGCAGATTTTGCCCCCTGATCTAAATCAGTGATTTTGCCCCCTTACCTAAAGCAGCCCCTTTGCAGATTTTTTCTCCTCTTAATCAAAAAGTTTGCAATCATTTTTGCAAGTTTTTTTTGGGGGGGGGGCTGGTGATGGAAATACTGAAATATTTTAAGCCCCAACACTTTTTGTGTGCACACATTTTGCAAATGCCTCATTTCATTAGCTGCTCTGCATGTAGATTTAGGATCTTTGCACGTTCATATTTGCAAAGCAAACACAGAGGGGGAGAGGGAGAGAGATAAAAAAACAGCCCATCCCCCCATTGCTTTGTTTGCTGGCAGGAATTGTCCATGAGAGAGTCACCATGCAAAAAAAAAACCCCTTTTTCTCACCTTTAAAAGCCTCCAAACGTTGCCAACCGCAGCTTTTTCAACGCCTGGTACCTTTACCCCTGGAGTTCTCCCCCTCCCCGCCCCCTCCCCTTGCAACAGGAGCAACCCAAACACTGCCCCCCTTCTTCCCCTTAGTCTGGGAGCCCCAGCTCGACGCCAGTCCTCCGGCTCCGGTCCTCCAGCTTCCCACAATGCCGCGCCGGAGGGGTGTGGGGTTGAGGAGGTAGAGGGCTTTCCCGGCCGCGGTGCATTGTGGGGCGGCGGGCCCGCCATTGCTTGGTCGCCGTTGCTGACCAGAAGCCTTCCTCCTGTTTGCAGCTAAATTGCGTTTAAAACTCAGCCATACATTGACAAACATCATATTTGGTATAAACAAACATCTTTTAAAAAAACAAACACATTTTATATATTATAATTGTATACAATTTCATATTAGTTATAATTAATTCTCTAATCAGCCGTAAATAAAATGTTAACATAATTTTAGGAGCTTATATGGTTGGTATCCTTCCATTGATGAAAGATGATGGACACGCAGCAAACAATCCACTTAGGCGGGCTGTCTTCTCTTGGTGCACCTTTGCTGATGGCTGTGAAGGCCAGTTCTGGGGAGGCAGGCTCTGCCACAATCGGCCCGCATGAACGTGCCAAGTGATGCCGCGAGATGTTGGTTTTAGAGTTGGCGCATGTTGCCAAGCTGCTGTAGCCACTGGTCGTCACGGTAGCACAAGCCATTCTACAGGACGTATCGCCATTACACTCAGATAATTAATTATAATATACAATTAGATGTTACCTGTGTAACGTAGGTTTAATGAAACAGTTTTGCCTTGTCTAACTTATCTAAGCCTGTTAATCCTGTACACCTTTAAGAAATCTCTCCTCAATCTCCTTCACTCCAGGGAGAACAACTCCAGCTTTTCCAACCTAACCTTGTAAATAAAATCCCCCATCCCTGGAATCATTGTGGTAAATCTCCTCTGGACTCTCTCGAGGACCCCCATGTCCTTCCCTAAAGCGTGGTGGCCAGAACCGGACACAATACTCCAGTTGGGGCCTAACCAGAGCTTTATAAAGGCTCAGCATAACCTCCCTGCTTGTGTACCTGTGAAATACACAGTGAAGATTAGCGATAGGGCAGAAGATTGGACAAATATTGGAAACCAGCAAAGATATGACTTTAAGGGGGGAAAAAAAAAAAGAGAAATTAGGGTACGAGAGAAAGCTAGCTAGAAATATTAGAAACAGACAGTAACATCTTCCAGAGCTATATAAAAATGAAAAGATTAACTAAAGTGAGCATTGGTCCTATAAAAAGTGAGTCTAGGGAATTAATAATGGGAAACTAGGAAATGGTGGAAACGTTGAACAGGTATTTTGTGTCAGGCTTCACTGTAGACGACACAAAAGGCAACCCAAGAATACTTGAAAAATCAAAAAGGAATAAAAGGAGGGACGAACTTAAAACAATTACAGTTGTCATGCTTGTTCACCCACCTGCCAAGAATGAGGCACATTAATTTTGTCCTCAACATTGATTTTTAACTGTTGTCGGAATGAGGAAATGATTTGTTAAATAGGTCAGCCATAGCTTGAAAAGAAATTTGCATACAAACAGACATTGAAGGTGAGGAAACACATTCCAGAGCCTGCTAAGGAGGATACAATCCACAAGGGCCAGGACTGGTTAGACCAGCTTGTCACATGACTAACTGGCTGTTCCAGGGTTCTCTTTTGTACTGGCTGCAGAGAGTTTGAAGGCAGAAAGTCTGTTGGCTCCTGGACTGAGAAGATCTCTCTCCTGCCTGCTCCCATCTCTTTCTCACAAGCCTCTGAATCCACTGGAGACACACGAACCCCAAGAGAGAAAAGCCTCCGACAGCGAACAAGGTTTAAGAAGAATGCTGGGCCCCAACGAAAAGCAAGATCTACCTACCATCAAGGACTCTACAGCGAGCTCGAAGACCCGTAACAAAAACTCTAAAGATAATGCCTCAAACCTTTCTACTGTATTGTTCTTCTGCTCTTTTCTGTCTCTATCTGCGTGCGTATCGCGTATGCATACTCGCGTGGCCGCGTCGTGTATCCGCAGGCGTTAACCGAATTAGAGTTTAAGTTTAATAAAATTTCACTTTTCTTCTTTCAACCTAAGAAAGTCTGTTCGTGCTGCTTTCCTTACCTTATAATTGGAAAGCAGTGAAAGTGGTTGACAGGCTGTAACCAGTGAGGTGCCATGGGAACCAGTGCCAGGGCCTCAACTATTTACAATCTACATTGATGATTCGGATGAAGGGACCAGAGATCTGGGTGTCCTGGGACATGAATCTCAACAACAAAAAAGTCTGCATGCAGGTGCAGCTGTAGAGGACTTTAGTGAGACTGCACCTAGAGTACTGTGTACAGTCTACAGTCTCCTTACTTAGGATCCCAATGCCTCTATTCCATCTAGCTTCATAAAATACATTCCAAATAAATTCATAAAGTGTGTTAAAATGTAATTTACAAACGATTACAGTCGCATCTAATTCTAGAACATTCTAGGAGCAGGTTGTGGCCATTCGGCCCCTCAAGCCTGCTCGACCGTTGAACACGATCGTGGCTGATCCGATTGTGACCTCAAGTCCACTTTCCTGTCTGCACCCCCCACCCCCCACCCACCCAAATAACCCTCGATCAAAAATCTGTCTAACTCAGCCTTGAATATATTCGATGACCCAGCCTCCGCTGCTTTCTGGGGGGGAGAGACCGCCGAAGATTAACAGCCCTCGGAGAAAATCCCTCCTCACCCCTCCCTATCTCTAACCTCCTCCAGTCCCTACAACCCTCAGATCCCTGCTGCTCGTCAGATATTTATAACATTAAAAAAGGTGTTATTTGAATGCAAATTGTTATATTTTAGTATAAATTAATTAAAATAAATGAAACCTATATTTTAATTCACAAGTGATTACAATACCCAATTCTAGAATATAAATTTGGATGTTAAATACAAAAAATTAATTCAAAATTCACTAGGTCTTTAAAACCCCCGTTTAATTCAGAAATTAAAAATATATTTTATATTAAAACAAAGCAGAAAATGGCTGGAAATACACAGCAGGTCCGGCAGCCTCCGTGGGGAGAGAAGCAGAGTTAACGTTTCAGGTCTGTGACCTTTCAGCAGAACTCACTTTCTCGGTCTCACTTCGGATTTCTCACGCGTAATATTTTGCTTTTGCGTTAAGTCTTAGGCTAGTGTCCAAGCTATTAGATTCAAATTTCTACATAACGTATTAAAAGACATATTTAACTTTATGTAATACGCAGAATGTGTATACGGCCCTCTCCATCAGTTACAGAATCGTTACAGTGCAAAAACCAGGCCATTCAGCCCATCGGGTGGGCACTGGCTCTCTGAAAGAGCAACTCCCTCAGTCCCATTCCCCCGCCTACTCCCCCACAACCCTGCACGTTCCTCCTTTTCAAGGACTCCGCCTCGTTCTCAGGCAGCGCATTCCAGACCTTAACCATTGGCTGCATGAAAAAGTTTGTCGCTTTTCCTTCTCTTACCAAAGACTTGAAATCTGTGCCCTCTCGTTCTCCGTCCTCTGCTCCTGTACCCCCTTTAGGATCGTAGCCTCTATTTGATGTTGTCCCGCCAGGTTCTTGCGACCAAACTGAAC